>NC_034612.1:5535846-5547165 GCF_900095145.1 Mus pahari
AAGGATCATCTGAGAGCTACTGTCATATAAAAGCTGTAACACTAAGGATCATCTGAGAGCTACTGTCATATAAAAGCTGTAACACTAAGGATCATCTGAGAGCTACTGTCATATAAAAGCTGTAACACTTCCCGGGGAAGAGCATCCTCTCCTGAAACATTCGCCGGGGGCCCACCACGGTCACTTCCTGCCCAGGGAACCCGACCTCGGTTCCTAGCCTCTGCACCTCACTTGCGGCCCTCCCTGCTCACACCAGCCTGCCTGCTTCATGGTCTCACTGTAACCGCAGTCTCATTGCAGTTCTAAAGGAGCGGCAGCTGTGGAAGAGAGAAGTGGCTGCCTCCTTCCAACTCTCCTCTCCCAGTGCAACTCCTTGGCCACTGCAGCTGGGCCAGAGCCCTGCAGATCTCCTTTTGTGTCTGGTATACAGACCAGCAAACACAGATTTTTCTCCCTAGAGGTTAGTGTGGGTGAAGAATTTCCTGGGATTTAAATTTATTCTTTTAGAGAACGGTCTTACTGGAGCCATCTCTGTTTCATTAAAAAGAGCGAACAGCTGGCTGTAGTGGCGTACAACACAGACATTTCCCAGACTCGGGTGGCCATGAGATCAACAGCCAGGGTTTGGTTGGAAGCACAGCTCAGTGCTGGAGGGGCACCTTGACAGCCCAAGGCGTAGGGATCAAGCGCAGCACTGAGGAGCTCTCTTCAGACTTTCCACTAAGCCGCCTGCTTCAGGCAGATGCAGGGGCTCTGGGTGTGTGGTGGCAACTCCTTCTGAAAGGAGCCAGTGCTTTAGAGCCATGAGCCAATCCCCTAGCTGCCGGGAGCCTCCTCTTCAGCCCGTCACTGCCAGAGACTGCCATGAGCCCTAACTAGAAAGGGCTGGAGCCCAACTGCTGCCAGGAAGACAAGGAGACCTGGCAAGCTGCTTGCCTATCCCTGTGTCAGCAACACTGCTACTACAGTGGGACTTCCTCCAGCCCCAGTTTTGGGAAAACTTGGAAGGAAAGAAAAAGAAAACAAAGCAAGCCAGGGTTACAGGGAATAAAGAGACATTTCCTAGGAAGCATTTGGCACAGTTACAAGCGGCACATTAAGTACCAAATGCTTTACAATTATTCTCCAGGAAACAGAAGCCGTTCTCACAGTTAAGTCCGAGCTCTCACACACTGGACGCAATTAGTTCAATTACTCACGCACACTCAAAGATACGTAATTAACTGTAACAGCAAGAGAACACAGGGCCAGGAGGTGCCTCATTCTCTGGTCAGTGACTGATTCACCTCCAGGACAGATGTGCAGAAAAATCAAATCAAATCAAGGAAGAGTGACAATTGTAGATACCCTGTAATGTAAAAACCGTATCTCGATGGGCATGGCTCATATACCACCAACCCCTCACTCACTCAGGAGGCAGAGGCAGGCGGGTCTCCGAGTTCCAGGCCACCCTGGTCTACAGAGCAAATTCCAGGGCAGCCAGGGCTACACAAAGGAACTCTGCCTCAAACAGAGAAGAAGAAAATATTATCTTTGTATAAGAAAGATGGCAGTGTATTTCTGTGTACAAAAAAGGATAACATGAAATGCCTTTGTATTAGTGCACTGTGGAAAGTCTAAGTTCCCAGCGCTGAAGCGTAGAGTGAGGAGGGCATTCTCTCGACATGGGGGCGCTGAGATGGTATGAGGGAGACCAGAGTTAGAGTCAGGGCAAAGTCTAGTCCCAGGACATGTGCTCTATTGAGTCCCCCACGGACTGGGGCTGCTCTCTGCTGATGGAGCCACCCATTTGCCAGGGTCAGCCCCTATGCACTTCTGTAAGGGGCTCAGTGCCCCTTAGATGGACAACTGATTTCTTTACTGAGGATCAAAGCCGAGTACTTTTCTGGGTTTAGCAGAGCCAGGACTGGATGCATGAACCTGTAATTCCCAGCACTTGAGAGGCAGAGACAGGAGGCCTGCTGTGAGTCCAAGGCCAGCTCTGGCCGCCCATCAAGTTCTAAGCTACGTAGCACTAACCTTAGACCCCATCTCAAAACAAAATGCTTGTTATGAAGCGAGCAGCGAGCTATTATAAGACCTCAGAACAAAAACAACAACCATGGCCGGCTGAACTCCATCAGTGGCTTAGAAATCTGTTCTGGGGTGGGAGGAATGGCTGGCACAGGCTCTTGCCACCAAGCCTAATGACCTGCGTTTCATCCTGAGATCCAAGTGTGGGAAGGTGAGAACTGGTTCAGAATAATTCTCTGACCTCCACATGCGCACTGTGGCATGTGCACCTACACACACACACACACACACACACACAATTAAAAAAAAAAAAGGGTTTTGGCAGACAGCAGGACCAGTCACCAGTGAAGCAGATCAAAGGGGCCCTCCTGCTGATGGAGGCCTTTGCCTTGCCTGCTCAGCCTCCCACCCACCCTTATCTGAGGATTTAAAATCAAGGGATTAAACACATTCCAGGGCCACTGACTCAACACTTTACAAAACTGGGGTAGGATTGTGCAAGTCCACCTGGGTCAGCTGGATTTTTTTCTCTGTCGTTTAAGGCCATCTTGGTGCCAGTTTTCTGGAGGACACTAGTAACTAGTGACAAGGAGCTTTTGCATAAACAGAAGGCACAGACAGAAGTAGGAAAGGTGAGAATATATATGATTCTCCAAAAAGGGTGGGATGTCCCGCCTTGCTGGTGGCCCTGCATGAGTGCATGGCCTCAGGTTCCTGATGCTACAGGACACAGCCCACCTACATCAGGCAGCACCTGAGGGTCCCACCGGTTCTGGCTCTTCCCCCTCATTTCCGGGTCCCCAGCTAGGGAGGGAAAATAATTCTGATTTGCTAGGTTCAGAGTTTCTTTTTGGCAAGGACAGTTTCTGGGTTTGTAGCGCTTTCCCTCTCTATTCCATCTGCTGCGTGGGGATCCGGATCCGAAGGCTGCTCCACAGAGGGAGCAAGGGCAAATGAGCGACAGGCCAATCAGCTGTGGTGGAGTGGGGGTGGGTTCTAGTCTCCATTCCATCAAGGACTTGGTGTATGCCTTTGGATAAATGATTTGTTTTCTGTAGGCTTTAGAGAAGTATATGAAAGCTCTCCATTCACTACAAAGTGACCTGTGGCACTCTCTGCTGTTTATCACTAGCAACCTTAAACACTTTTCTTCATTTCAGAACCTGCCGGAAGGCTTTAGGACCAGCATCACTTTCTCCTCCCCGTCCTCTCCACTCTGTGGTACTGGAGATAGAAAGTAAGGTCTCTGCTTCCTGGCCAGGCCCCAACAATAACTACATCCCAGACCCATTTTCTAGTCAGTGCTTGTTGAAGCCCCACTATCTGGAAAATGGTGAGTCGAAGGAACAAGCATCACCAAGGGGGACTAAGCCCTGCTAGATGACCCTCGTAGAGGCTCTGCCTGGGTGCAGCCGAGCTCATGCGGGCAGCGCGGTGCTGGGTGTCACTGGATTCCAGACTCTTACTGTCTGAGACAGTTTCAGTACAGCCTAGCTTGGTCGGGCTAACTTTACATAGCCCTGGCTAACGCTGAACTCGAACTCCTCCTTATTCGGCCTCCCAAGTGCTGGGATCGTAGGCATGTACCACCATGCTCGGCTTTAGTTAAAACGTCATCCCACATCAGAATCTCTAAACAGCTTTCCACTGAACCCAGTGGGGCCTCTGTGGCCTGGTCTTTGGGCAGGGACTCACCTGGCATTCAAGTCTTACCTGCCCAACCAATGACCCACATATGATACCAATACAGCCCACTGGACTCTCCCCGCCCACTCTACAGAACCAGCCCAGCAAAGCACCCGGGGATCAGATACTGCCCTATATTCTGGGGAGACTGGGAGATTATTTTCCTGTTTTGGAGGTTATTTCTTCTAAGTCTGAGCTTGGGTTTTAAGCTGAGGCCTAGCGGCAGTTCCCAAAAAAGGGCAAACATGATTTAGAAGTAGTTTCTCTTAGGGAGGTTAAAAACCATCAGTTAGGTTCAGGAAAGAGGACATTGGAGCCGAGAGCAGGGTCCATGGGCTCCCTTTGAGGTCTTCTCGTAGATTTCCCAAATGCTAGTTAGCTAGGTCAGGAGACTGCTCAGAGAGAACTGTATGACACTGCTCCAGGACCAGTGGCTTCAAGCACACAGGACACTTACTTACCCAGGTATAGGCATGCTAGAGCTCTCAGGGTCACCTACTTGGCCACCAGCAGTGGCGCTGGCCTTTCCTTTCTGGCTAAGCGCCCGCTCCCCACCCACCCCCCCCCCCCGTCTGGCCCTAGCTCTGTGCAGTAGCCTCTGTGCAGTACCTGCAGGTCTTTGTCATGGCCCTGCCTTTCCAGGATCAGCACCCGGTCCTGTAGCTCCTCCACAGTCCCCTGAAGCAGGTCATTCTCCTCCAAGGTGGCACTGAGCCGATGCTCCAGCTCCCGTTTTCGATCTGACAACATCTTGATCTGGAAAGACGGAGAACCACAGGATGGGGTAGAGTTCCACTGTGAGTGGAGGAGGAGGGACTAGCCCCAGATATGAAGATCTGTGTCTCTGGATACTATGCCCAGAAACTCGGGGTTCATCTTGGAGAACAGAGCTGTACAATCCTGGGCTGAAGGGACGGGCCCTCCCCTTTAGAAAGCCGACTGGGAAGGGGCAGGAGTTAGCCCAGGGGAAGCCAGAATGTGGGCTGCCAGGCAGAGGGAGGATATAGTCAGTGCTCTGTAAATTCCAGAGATAAGTCAGAGAAGGCCCCACCCTGCCTGACCTCAGCCCTGCCAGGCAGCGCAGCACCCGATCTGCCCACACCTCAGGTCACAAGCACCAGGAGGTTCCCTACGAGGTGCTGTGTTGCTGCAAACAGGCGCTCCGCCTTCTCTTCCCACTGCCTGGAGCTACCACCCCAGCTCAGAGCCTGGAGCCTGGCTAATGAGATGCCAAAAGGCTACAGAAGATAGAGTGTTTACATCGGCCCACGCCCTGGGAAGAATGAGACGGTGGCCTCATGGTTAACTTGAACGAGAAATCTGTGAAAAGAAGCAACCATCTCCCTTATGGGAAGTGCTGAATTTTTTGCACATTGAAGTCAGCGTCCAGACACATGCATCTTGTGAGGTATGTCCGCTCTCCTCAGTGTCAGAGAGAACTGAGGGAAGAGATGCCTAGTCTTTTCTGGCTTCCAGGTTTGCTGTGAGGAAGCTCAGTCAGTACTCCTCAGGTCCAGAAACGCCTTATCCAGGGCTCCCCCATGCCCAGGGGCTCCAGAAAGCTTTCCCAAGTAGCCCTGGCTTTGGGGGAAGGCCCTCACCCACCCTGCTTCTCCGATCCACTGCCTGGAAATGCTCCCCAGCCATGGTCAGGACGTTCCCTCTCTGTGCATATAGCCTGCCGGTGTGGAAGGCTCTTCCTAGAGTAAACTCTGGGGGCCACACTCAGCACTTTTCCAGTGGAAATTTAAAAAGTGTGTGACTTGTTCTCTGTCTTCTGGGCTAGGCCTTTCCTTCCCCCCTCAGCCTCTTGGCTGTGCTCAGGGCTCAGCTCCTCCCTGGCCATCAAGCAATCAGATAGGATGCTGTCCTGGGGAAGTGAGGTATATGGCCTTTGTCCAGGGAGATCGGGTATCTGTCCAAACAAAGAAATATTGTCTCTCAAGTGTGCACCTGAGTAAGAGACCAAAAGGAGCAGCCCCTGCAGTGAATGGGCCCACTATGCCTCTCACTGACCCATGCACAGGGGATTTTCACTCTAGTTCATTTTCACGTAAGTGCCCTCTGACCTTTCAATTCTCCATCCCATGGATCATCATTGTTTCCCGGTTTCCAGTAAAGTAACAGGGGAATAGGATTCTGATCTATAATTGGTCCTTAAGATACACTTACAGTTCCAGGTTTTATGAAGTAAGTTACTTATTTAAAAGGAATTATTTTGCAGCTTGGCCTTTCAAACAGCAGTGTCACTAGACAAAGCCAGGGTTTGGTACTAGGGTGCCAATTTCCTCACCCAACCCCTATATACCCTAAAACTTGTGACCAGATCTGGCAGTAAACATTCCTGGGGAACTGGTTCCTGAGGGGCTAGAGAGAGTGAACAGATGGAGCAAAGAGGAAGGCAGGCAACTTGGAGGCGTGAGCGCCTGGCAGGGGAGTAGAATGGCAAGTCATGCACACGAATGGTCACAGACAGGCATGCCGAAACCCACGGGAGCAATCTCTACTTACTTCAAGGACCTGCTGCTCAATATCGGTGGGAATTCCAAGGGAAGGGGGGAAAGAGGGGAATAGGAGGCAGAAAAGAGAAGATATTGACAGACTTTAGGAAAAACATCCTCAGGCCACTTATGATGCAGGGAAGGTTTCTCTGGGCTGAGCACAATGGCTGATCCCTTCATCTCAGAACAGGGGCTCCTGCCGTCTGGCTCTACACTGTCTCGGAGTCTCACCAGGCAAAGGGATGGCGGTCCCTGCAGTGGATCAGGTGGGCTCTGCCCCAGGAAGAGCCCCCTTCCAGCTGGTGTGACTCTTGCTCTGTGTGCAGACCCCACGCCGCCATGCTCTGGCCTCGGGCAGGTTATAGCACCACCACGGCTCAGGTGCCATGTAAAGCACTCTCACTGTTAACTCTCCAACAGCATCGCAGCTACCCTCTCCTATAAAACAGAGGCTTCTGTTCTACTCCGTGGGGCTTTTGGTGAGTTAGTACTGAGAGTTCGTTGTGTGATGCCTGGAACTTGGTGGTGTACTGAGCTAAACCTAAGAGGAATGAAGAAGGGGGCAATGTCCTTCCTCAGTTGTGTGTGGTAGACTGGCAAGGCTGCTTCCTGTAGGAACTGTTCAGTAAAAAGTAGGTCATTCATGATTTCCACTCCCTCAGCTGTAATTCTCAACAGCTTTATTCTCCCAGACAACAACAGGCCACTCACAGGAGCAAGGGTCAAGTGTCCCTACTTAAGTCTCACAGGAACATCTCTTTAGATGGCTCACAACTTCTTATAGAGAGAAGGGGGTTTACTCCCAAGCTCAGAGGACTCTTTATCCAAATGCCCAGAGAACAGTGTCGAGCGTGGCCACACAGGCGCTCACTCACCTCGGCCTGTAGGCTCTCCAGCCGGATGATGTGCTGGTTGGTGGATGAGTTTTTCTCCCGGAAGTCTTCTCTGAGAGCATGGACCTGCATGGAGAGCTGTCTCTCAACTTCAGACGCCTGCAAGAGACAAGATGCTTTCAGGATGGGTCGAAGGGAGTGTGCAGAGGAAGTCCGCTGCGATCCTCAAGTCTCTTTGCACGTGTGTCCCACAGAACTTTAGGGTGAGCGGTGGCTTCCACTTTCACCGTAAATGACGGCCTAGGTCTGAGGCTACTTTACTGACCAGTGGAAAAAGGTCTGGGAACAAGTGGTCCTCGAACGCTAGTTATCAGCATCATCATTCTGTACACGGAAGCTCACCAAGTACTCACTAAAGTAAGAAAGTCTCAATGTTTTACAACACTAAAATGGCCATATTACCTTCTGCCTTGGGCTTCTGTTTATTCTGAGACAGGCCTCACTGTGTAGCCCGGGCTGGGGTGAACTTGCAGCAACCCCCCTGCATCAGTCCTAAGCGCTAGGATTGCAGATCCCTCAGCCCCGTCAGGAATCCTCCATCACTCCCGTCCAGTCTCTCAGTCATCACTACAGACATTTTTTTTTAAATCTTGTCTGTTGTTGTACCACTTCTCTTCAACATGAATGCTGTTTAGAGCTCCTCGTCATGTATAGTATGGATCTGAACATGAATTCTTAGGGACACGTGTGCCACTTCCAGCTGTCTGCGTTGGGGTCCTCTTTGATCTGAAACAAGGTCTCCCTGGTCATGCACAAACCCCTCACGAGGGCCTGACGCCACCAGGGGAAGCCGACATGCTGCCCTGCTAGAGGAAAGCCACAGAGCCCAGCAAGAGCACGCAGTGATCGCTCTGAGGCTGCTGGAGCCGAGAAAGCTCGAGGGAAAGACCACCATGCTCTGGAATAGTTAGGAATTATTTTCAGAGAAGGGGGTGACATTGTTGAGGGGTCTGCTGAGCTGTCCATGAGGCCCTCGCCATAAGGGTCTGTCTTCAGCAGCTCTTTTTACTTTTGCTACTGCTTTGGTTCCATAAATTCAACGTATATTACCTCACTGGGTTAGAACTACATATAAATCTTAACCTATTTCTGCGAAAAGAAAACTTTTTTTTTTTTTTTTTTTNNTTTTTNGNGANNGGGTTTNTNTGTATAGCCCTGGCTGTCCTGGAACTCACTCTGTAGACCAGGCTGGCCTCGAACTCAGAGATCCGCCTGCCTCTGCCTCCCGAGTGCTGGGGTTAAGGGCGTGGCTGCCACGCCCGGCGAGAAAACATCTTTGAGAAAGGGTCAGGTTATATAGCCCAGGCTGACCTCTAGCTTACAATCCTCCTGCCTCAGCTTGAGTGCTAGGACTATAAGTTTGTGTCATACTGCCAGACTCTCTATTTTTACCTAAATAATGAATGATAAAACACAAAGCAGGGTAAATCCAAAGCAGACCCCTTCCGTTAGAATTCAGGCTCAGCTTCAGTTACTGCTAGCTCGCGTTAGATTTCTCAAGCACTACCAAGCAGGTAACCTTTACCAAGGCAGCGACTGTGTGGACATTTCCTGTGCTATCTCTGAGGAGGAATACATGCAGGGAAGGAGGGAGAGGAGCTGCCACCGACCAGACCAGTGACAGCAGGAGGGAATGCGTCCTGGGCTGCCCTCAGAGCTGGGCTGCCCTCAGAGCTGGGCTGCAGTCGCATCCCACAGTTTGAAGGAGCTTCACCCCCTCCCCCATTCCCATTGCTCACATGGGCAAGCCATTTTTAAATGCCAACAGGTTTTATTTAGCACACTTGAAATTTCTTACAATGGCATGGAGGGCCCATCATTAAAACTCTCTCACACACTACAGTTTGACTGCTTGTTGTGAATTCATTAAATTTGGGAGGTTGAAACATTCAGATTAAAAAAAAAAATACTGTTTAAAGAATATACAACACTGGGCTCTTCATGTCACTTTCGTGTTTGTTTATCATGTGCTTTGTACACATCCACACCCAGAATCTTCCCTTGGTCCCTTTCCCAAGTATTCCCTTCTCTTTCCCTGCAGTGTACACACACACCTAAATTCAGGCTCTGTGGATGAGAGAACATGCCTTTCTCTTTTCTCTTCTTCCCCTCCAACACACTTAGATCTGTAAAGCCCTGGTAACTCAGGCAAGGGTGATTCTGTCGAAGCCAAAGAGAAGCCGATCTACAGATCCAGTCTAGCCAGCCTGAGGAGCGCTCCTGGGGTAACGGACTTCAGTGGGGCTGCCTAGAGAAGGGGTTCAGTCTCTCTTCACCATGTGGGTGTCCAGGATGGACACAGGTCGTCAGGCTTAGTAGAAAGCATCTTAGCCTGTTGAAGAATCGAGCCTCCCTATTTTAATCAAGTTCAGACCTTTAGCTATGACTCAAAGAATGAATATTAGCTATTTCTACACACACACACACACACACGCGCACACACACCCCTCTTAAGTGTGCATGCACACACACCCCCCTCTCTAAGGCTCTAAATGTTTTCTGATCCAAGTATCAGGAAGCATCAGGGAAGCCGTAGCTGCACAGTGAGCTGTGACATCTTGGAGCAGGTTCTCTAAAGAGAGCCACTGTGGCTCCAAAACGACAGAAGGTGACATGGAAAAAGTAAAGAGCAAAAAACAGCTTTTCTTTCTTTCCATATGATGTCCATAAATTAAATGAGTCATTTAATCTCTGTGTTTCTTTTCTAAATTAAAACACATATTCAACTGGGCATGGTATGCACGTCTGTGATCCCAGCACTCAAGAGGCTAAAACAGGAGAATTACCTTCAGACTGACGCCAGACTGCGTTATATCCTATCTCAAACAAACAAAACCCAAATTATAAAGATATTCTTTTGCCTGTTATCACAAACAGAGCAGTTCTGAAGGGATGTCTGTTTCTCTCTCTAACTCAGGACACTGGGCAGTAGTGAGAGGCCCTTCCAAAGATCAGCCGTCTTTGTATTTATTTTAGGTAGGTTTTCGCTGTTTTATAGTTTTAGACAGAATTTACTATGTATCCCTAGCTGGTATGAAAGCTAACTATGCAGACCAGACTAGCCCTCAAACTCCGGGAAATACACCCTCCTCTGCCTTCTGAGACCAAAGGCATTTATCACCACAACCTACCTTTTTAAACAAAACAAAAACCCCGGTACTCAGAACATCATGTATGTTACAGAAGCCTGTCATACACTGTGGTGCTTTGAATGAGAAGGGTATATGTGTGTGTGTGTGTGTGTGTGTGTGTGTGTGTTCGTGTTCATATATTTTAATATTTGGTCCCCAGTGAGTGGAACTGTGTAGGCTTAAATTTTTCAAACCCTACTTTTAATAAGGGTTCTTAAATGCTTTAACCTTCCTTGTAGCCCACCAGTAAATGATCTCCAAAATGAAAGTCATAAAATACCAATTAAAAAAAACAAACTAAAGAAGATACACGTGTACACGCATACAGACACACACACCATGTTCCTGAATGTATCGGAAGAAGAATGTATTGATTAAGATGTTGGTACTACTCAAAGTGTTCTTCAGATTCAATGTAATTCCTATCAAAATACCACGGCATTTTTCATAGAAAAAAGCACCCCTAAAGCTTGTATGGCATCCAAAAAGATTTATGGAACCAAAGCCAGAGACAGTATACATTTAACTTCAAGATATACCAAGAATGGGGGCTGGAGAGATGGCTTGGTGGTTAAGATCACTGACTGCTCTTCAGAAGGTCCTGAGTTCAAATCCTAGCAAGAACATGGTGGTTCACAACCATCCGTAATGAGATCTGACACCATCTTCTGGTGTGTCTGAAGACAGTTAAAGTGGACTTATATATAATAAATCAATAAACTTTTTTTTTTTTAAAGATACACCCAGAAGGCATGGTACTGGCACAAGAAAAGTCACATGGGCAGAAGAGAAGAATACAGAACCCAAGCTTTTGACAAAGACAAAAACAATATACATGGAAAGCAGTGTATGTAGAACACAGAAACTAAATCTTTATCTCCCACACACATAAAAACCAATTTAAACAGATCAAAGTTTCAAATGTAAAATCCCAAAGTTAAATCAAGTTCCTAGTCTGCAAAGATTTTTAATCTCCCAAGCACAGGCAATAAAAACAAAACAAAAACAAAAGAAAACAAAACAAAAAATGGGACAGGCAGTGGTGGCGCACGCCTTTAATGCCAGCACTTGGGAGGCAGAGGCAGGTGGATTTCT
>NC_034612.1:5547270-5572828 GCF_900095145.1 Mus pahari
AGGAGGGAGAGGAGGGAGAGGAGGGGGAGGGAGAGGAGGGAGAGGAGGGAGAGGAGGGAGAGTGAGAGGGTATCAGACACAACCAAAGAACGGAGTCCACAGGTCCAGCTCACACCAAAGAACTAATGCCATGTGATTGGCCAGGAGAGCATGACCCTCGTCTCACACACTGGCCCTTCAGCATGTTTTCTAACGAAATCCTTCCATCTACCTAGATGAATCCCAAATGCAGAAATGAAAACAATCATAACCTTTGTCGAAGAACTCCAAGAACTGACAAACTCAACAAGCCAACAGCACTAGAAAACTCATGGGAAGCCATACACGTAGAAAGGATCAAGGAGAAGCCAGAATGTCAGAACGTGAGGATGAGAGAGAGGACTGAGACTCCAAAGCAGAGGACAGGGAGACCTCAAGGAGTACAGTGGAGACTGGGGGACACCAGGAGCGACCAAATCTTCCAATTGCAGGCACAGACGAGAGAAGAATCCCAGGTGAATGGCACAGACCAGACCTTCAGCAATATCCCAGAAGAAAACTCCCTCAAACTAAGGAAAGACACACCCTACGAGAACACAGAGGCCAAACAGGCCAGGCCAGAGAAGAGACTCGGCACAGCGTATCACCGTCAGAACCCCGGGCAGACGGCAGAGCAAAGGTACCGAAAGCTACAATACAGGGGACCCATCAGAGCATTGCTGGCTCCTAAATGAAACGTCCAAAGCCAAAAGAGCCTAGAGCTCCAGGTTCTAAGAGACCGCTAACTGAGACGAGTACCCAGACCTATCTACCATAGTCAAAGGAAAAAAAACTCCAGTCCAAACAAGCTAAGAGAATTCATAGCCAGCAGACTAACACTAAACCAAATATTGGAAGAAATAAATATTTCTGGAGAGAGGAAGAACAGCCAAGAGACCATAAAAAGAAAAAAAGGAAGCTATTAATTTCTGAAATATAAAAAGAACAACTAAAAAACAGAAAAAAGCCCCACAACAAGGTGACTGCAATAACGCCTTTTTTTTTTTTTTTAAAGATTTATTTATTTATTTATTTAATGTATGTGAGTATACTGTTGCTGTCTTCAGACACGCCAGAAGAGGGCATCAGATCCCCATTGAAGATGGATGTGAGCCACCATGTGGTTGCTGGGAATTGAACTCAGGTCCTCTGGAAGATGCTCTTAACCGCTGAGCCATCTCTCCAGCCCCAATAACGCCTTTCAATAAATAACTTTAAATACGAATAACATCAGTTCTCTAATCAAAAGACAGAATGGCTGAGTGAATTGATCCTCTTCCCAGTGTCTACAAGACACTCAGCTTTTAAGATCAGCACCACTCCTAAGTGACAGGATGGGAAAGCACTCAGATGTCATCAGGAGCTGGCTGTCCTACCATCTGACTAAACAGACCTCAACCTAAGCTCACCACAAGAGGAAAAAGAAACTTCCTTCTACTCCAGGCAACAGTTAACCAGGAACACGTTCCTAGTTGTCTGGATGAGAATGGCTACTATAGGCTCAGGTTCTGAGTATGTGGACCACATGTTCCTGGTCGTCTGGATGAGAATGGCTGCTATGGGCTCAGGTTTGGAGTATGTGGACCAGCTGGGCCATTTGGGAAGGATTGGGAAGTCCCTGGGGCAGGCTTTAAGGTTTCAGAAGAGTCACATCATCCGCAGTGTGCCTGTGCCTCCTGCTTCAGCTGGCGCTTATGAGCTCTTGGATGTTCCTGCCACCGTGCCTTCACTCCACCATCATGGACCCTGACCGTCTGAAACCCCATGCTCAATCAAATGCTTTCTTTTTAAAGTTACCTTGATCATGGGGTTTTATCACACCAATAAGAAAGTGACTAATACACCATTACAATCAAATGCTGGTGTGCCCAAATTCATAAAAGTATACTCATGGAATTAAGAACACAGATTAACATCAATTCATAACCAGTAGGTGATTTCAGTATTCCACTTTCTCCAAAAGATAGGTCATCTGAACAAAAAAATAGAGAAAACTATCAGAATTAAGTGATATTGTACATCACATGGACTTAACAGGTATCCAGAATATTTCACCCAAACACCAAAGGCCATATATTTGATCAGCATCCAAGGATAAAATAGACAGAAAAAAAAAACCCTCTCCTAAGTGTACAAAGTTGTGAAGAAATCAAGAAAGAAAATACTGTAAATGAAAAGGGCAACACACCAAGCCATTGGGCACATTCGAGGCAGGCTATGAGCAAACACACTAGGTGCCTATGCAAAAAACTAGAAAGAGGACAAATAAATGACTTAATGATAAAACACAGGAATCTGGAAAAAGCAACAAAACAACCCAAAATCCAGGGGATAGCAAGAAATAACAAAAAAGAACATTAATAATAAACCAGAAACTGGGAACAATGACTCTAAGGTCCCGTCCTCTGAGAATATAAATCAGGTGACAGATGGTTGGCCTGACTAACCAAGGCAAGAACGAGATGCTGCCCCCAATCAGAAATATTGAAACACACACCAAAACATTTGGCTTATAAGGGAATATTTTACAGACATGCACTCCCACGCTGGGGCTAGAGAGCAGCACTCACCTTTAAACCCAGGACTAGAGAGGGCAGGCGGATCTCTTTGCATTTGAAGCCAGCCTGGTTTCCACAGAGACTTCTAGGCTAGTCAGGGATACACAATGAGACTTTGTTTCAAAAACAAAAGCATGCATTCCACTAAGTTGGAAAAATCTCAAAGAAATAAACTAATTTCTAGACTTATCCAAACTGCTGAAGTTAAGCCAAGAGGAGAGCAGCGACCTGAACAGACCTGTAACAAGTGGGGAGAGTCAAACAGTAATAAAAGCCTCCGACTCAAACAAGCCCAGGCCTGCAGGAATCCACAGCAGAACTCTACCAGACTCTCAGATCCTTCTCACAGTGTTCAAATAAGTAGAAACAGAAGGAACACTTCCAAACTCCTCCTACAATTGAATACAGTATTGAGCTAACTCCAAAGTAAGGTAAAGAGTTCCAGACCAATATCCCTGGTGAACTACATTAAGTAATTCTCAAAAAACAGCTTATGAATAAATCAGCGTGGGCATAATAAAAGGGGCTATCTACCATGACCAAGTTGACTTTATCCCAGAAATGCAGGGACTGTTCAACATACTGACCAACAAGTCAATAAATGTAATAATAATAATAATAATAACCCAAACAGAACTTCAGGACTAAAATCACATTATCAACACGGGCTGAAAAGGCCTTTAACCAAATGCAAGTGTCTTCATGATAAAAGACCTACATAGCGCAGGACTGGAAGGAACGTAGCCCTAATAGCACATGCTATCCATGAAAACCCCTGGCACCACAACCTGAAAAGGAAAAAAACTGGAAACAAACCCATTAAAACCAGAATGGCTGAGCTGTCCACTACCCTACCCCTCTCCAATTCAGAGCTCCAAGCATTAACTGGAACAATAAGGAAGAGAAGGAAACTAGAGAAAGTCGAATAGGAAAATAAGAAATCAAAGTATTCCTGTTTGCAGATGATATTATACATGAGAGATCCCAAAATCTCCAGGAGAAAGCTTACAGAAATAATCAACAACGTCAGCAAAGTGGTGGGATACAGAATCAACTGGCAATGATAGCTTTTCTATACACAGACAACAGATACTCTAAGGAGGAGCTCACGCTCACACTCCCATTCACAACGTCCTAGAAGAAAGTAGCATATGTAATAAAGCTAACCAAAGAGGTGAAGGGACTCTACAAGGAAAACTTCGTACCTCTGAAGATTGAGATAGATACTAGAAAATGGAAAGATCACCCACATTCTAGGAAAAGCTAGTTATACACTTAAACCAATTCCATCAAAACCTGTATCTCATTCTTCTTAGAAATAGAAAAAAAAAATCCTAAAAACTCACCTGGAGCACACGAGACCCTGGCTGGACAAAGCCATCCTGAGTAAAAGCTATAATGCTAGAGGGATTGCCATTCCAGATCTGGAGACATATTACAGAGCCACGGTCATAAGCAGTATATTACTGTCATTGAAACCAGACTGTAGACCAACGGAACAATCAGAGGACCCACACGTGAGTACACATAGCTATAGGCACTGGATAGTTGACAAAGATCCAAAACATGCACTAGAGAAAAGAGCATCTTCAACACAAAGTGCTAGAAAAATGAAATCAGACCCACACCTGTCACCTTCAACAAGAATTAACTATAAATAGATCAACGCACAACCGCGATGTGAAACCTGAAACCCTCAAACTGCAGAACAGCGAGGCAGGGCCGAGAGCACCGTGGGGATGCTGGGGGTCTTCTGAAACCTCAAAGCCTGCCTATAACTGACACACCTCTCCTCCTGTCCCAACAGGCCTACCGATCAGGGAGCAGTATCCACACACATGAGTCTATGGAGCCACTGTTACTCAAACCAGGACAGCAGCATGTCCCTAGGGATGCAACAGTGGCATTTATAGGTCAGCAGTAAGTAACCAATACCTTTCTAACTGAACTTAATGTCTACTCAATGGGAGAGAAATCATTCCTGGTACTGAAAATCTCGTCAACTACCCATGGCTAGTGAGGTTCTGGATCTTAGAGGAGAACCATTGCTTTTCTAAATCAGCAATATTCCTAACTGCATTCTACCTATCTATCCTTAAACACCTACATCAGTACAGCTCTAACCCCTCATCAGACAAAACAAAACAACCCTTCTCTTTTCACTAGAAGGACGGTTGCAGAGAACAACTAATCATGGGGTGCCCAGACCCAATGGGTCCCCAAGACTCAGGGGACATTTCTGAAGAGTAGATGCAGGATTACTAAGAGCCAGAGGACCAGGAAATCTGCTGTGGGATTGTGTCTTCTAGAGATGACAGGGAAGCGTCATGTATACTGGAACAATATGGTCACCTAAAGAAGACCTAACAGGGCCAACATCAATAGGTGCCCTACTAGGAAAGGGGCAATCTCATGAGGCCCCATCCTACATAAGGACCTGACGGAACTAAGGACTGCTGGGAGCAGGGAAGTGAGTCCTCTCCAGGGAGGAGCCCTTTCCTGTTTATCCAATACCAAGTGGTCAGGCCTGTGACACAAGCACACAGCAATAGTGGACAGACGCAGCAGGCTGTATCTGTGTGCATGTGTATGTGACGGTGACAGAAAAGGGGGCTTTGATTGTGAGAGGTAGTAAGGCAGGGAGACACGGGAGAAGCTGGGGAAAGGGAAAGAAGACATGATGTAAGTGTCCAATCTTGTCTAAGTTTGACTTCCAGCATTTGAACTGAAGACAAAATCAGTATGTATACATAACATGGTATTCAATATATAATAAAACTCTGTCATCAGCAGTAGGAGAGAGAGAGCTCCAATACTCAAGTGAAGGGAGTTGGGCACAGAAAAACAAGCACTGCCCATGTTGGCTTTGGGTGGAGGCTTAAATGCTGATCTCCAAGAAGCAGAGGCAGTGTAGTGATTGCTAGAGTCTAGCAAGGGTAGACGGGGGAAGAGAGAGAGGACGGGAAGTGGATATGCGATGAAGTTAGAGAGTAACTCAATGTCCTACTGTTATAATAAGATAATCACTGTTGACAACTGACAATTTGAATATTTCATCAAAGTTAAAGGAATAGCTTTTGTTTGTTCCTGACACAAAGAAACGATTTATGCGGAGGCAGATAACCCAGTTACCCTGCTCTCTTCACACTATATCACATATACATTTATTTTATCTTTTGGAGATTTATTTTTATTTATATATGAGTGTCTGCATGTTACTATGTGGACATGTACGCAGGTAACCATGGAGGTCAGGAGAGGGTGTCAGAGCCCCTGGAACTGCAGTTACAGGTGATCATGAGCTGTCTGGCACGGATACCAGGAACTCAATCCTGCCTGGTTCCCTATAAGAGCTTCAGGTATTCTTAACTGCTGAGCCATCTCTCTGGCTCCCTATATACATATATAAATACCACAGTGTAAGGTCTGATGAGATGGCTCAGAGGTTAAGAGCACTGGCTGCTCTTCCAGGGGTCCTGACTTCAATTCCCAGCAACCACATGGTGGCTCACAACCATCTGTAAT
Source organism: Mus pahari (assembly GCF_900095145.1). NCBI lineage: Eukaryota > Metazoa > Chordata > Mammalia > Rodentia > Muridae > Mus > Mus pahari. The sequence goes on from NC_034612.1 coordinate 5,553,372, forward strand.
GAGATCTGATGCCCTCTTCTGGCCTATGGATGTATATGCAGCAGAACACACATATACTAATATACATATATACATATACATATATATATATGTGTGTGTGTGTGTGTGTATGTATATATATGCATATATATGTGTATATATGTGAATATGAGTTAAAAAGGAAATACAACAGTGTATTACACAACTATGCCCAACTACTGATGAATATAAAACCCACCGAATTCTCTCCGTAACATCCGAGTATTCTCAGGAATCTACGCCGTCTCTCTAGAGTACACAGACTCCTTTTCCTGTAAGATGTCGGAGTCTTGTATCTCTTCTGGATGCCAGTGATGCCATTTTATTAACAAGGAAAAATAAAACTTTTTACTTTTAAAAAATAGGTAAATTCATATGAGGACATCAATTTAGGAGGATTAAAAAAAAAACCTATAGATAACATGGGAGAGATGGAGATCAAGAACTGTCATGACTGGGGCTGGTGAGATGGCTCAGCGAGTAAGAGCACTGACTGCTCTCCCAGAGGTCCTGAGTTCAAATCCCAGCAACCATATGGTGGCTCACAACCATCTATAATGAGATCTGACACCCTCTTCTGGTGCATCTGAAGACAGCTACAGCGTACTTATGTATAATAATAAATAATTCTTTTTCTTTTTTTAAAGAATTGTCATGACAAGGAAGCTGATGAGAGATGTAGCAGGCACAACCAACACCAGAGAGCTTACAAGACCTGTTGAGCAACATTGTTCATTTTAAAAAATCTTCAGTTCTGAACATACACAGAGTTTCCCTAAATGTGTCTTAGCAGCTGGAGTTGAACAGCCAATGCAGAACAAAGAAGACACATTTATACAAACTAACAGGCACAGGACTAAGGCAAAATATGATAATGAGCTCAAGAGAAAGAACAAAATACACAGCTCCCTGTCTCTGAGAGAATCACTCAACTACTTATACAAGCCTCCTCATCTGAAAGGTAACGGATTAACCTGTATGAAAGACAGCATTGAAAAACAAAAACCACAGGATGTTTGGTGCAGATTAAGCATGTAGTATATGACAGCTAGCATTATTTTAAATCATTCCTACTTCTAAAAAAGATTGATTAATTAACTGTATGAGTGCACTGTAGCTGTCTTCAGACACACCAGAAGAGGGCAGCAGATCCCATTACAGTTGGTTGTGAGCCACCATGTGGTTGCTGGGAATTGAACTCAGGACCTCTGGAAGAGCAGTCAGTGCTCTTTTTTTTTTTTTTTTGGTTTTTCGAGACAGGGTTTCTCTGGGTAGTCCTGGCTGTCCTGGAACTCACTTTGTAGACCAGGCTGGCCTCGAACTCAGAAATCCACCTGCCTCTGCCTCCCAAGTGCTGGGATTAAAGGCATGCGCCACCACGCCCGGCCAGTCAGTGCTCTTAACCACTGAGACATCTCTCCAGCCCCAGACAGCTATTATTATTATTAAGTAAAAGTCTGAAATAGAATACTGGTATTTCCTATAAAGAACATACGTAACTTGGAAAAGTTGAAACCTTGATAGGATCTGGTTTAAGCCAATAATTTAAATTTGCAAGTGTAGAACTGAGGCACAGTGAAGAGTCAGACTTATCAGCATATGGCGTGAACATTGTGAGGGCCAGGCCACTAAATTCTTGGCTTCCATTTCAGGTTCTTTCCTTTTTGGGGAGTGGGGGGTAAAAAACAAATGGCCATGTTCTAGATGATTGTCAGAACTGGTAAGAATTCCTGCTCTAAAATAATGTCCAGTGCTCTAGCGTGGGAACGCATGTTGAGTTCACAGGAAAGACCTGATGAGGTTGCTGTGGGCTGTGGTCCTGTGTAGCAGCAGCATGCATGAAAGCCACTCTGACATTTAAGACGTGTACACCCTGGAGAGAGAGAAGGCCGGTCTACTCTAGTTTGATTTGCGTTAACTTCAGATGCACAACACAGTAGCAGTTCTGTCATAACCATTCTTTGACTCCCCATCACTGACGTAACCCCTCAGTATCCGAGACCAGGAACCGCAGCAGTTCAAACATTCACTGAGGGAGGACACATGTTAATCCACTTTCACTTATGAAAAAAGACTATCATTCACTGCCAGACGCCTCTTGCTAGTTTATAAAAATAAATAAACAAATGAACAAATAAATAAATAGGAGTTTAGAGAGAAGGGGCTGGGGGGCTGGCTCTGAGGTTAAGAGCACTTGCGGCTGTACTGATGTTTGGTGCCCATCTGTACCTCCATTTCTGGGGGGTCTGATGCCCCTTTCTAACCTCCATCAGTACCAGGTATATATGTGGTATATACACATACAGACACACAGGCTAAGCATTCATACAAATAAGTAAACCTTTTTAAAAAGGTTTGAGAGAAAAGATTTGTAAGTGTTCTGTGGACTTACACAATACATAAAACAATCCTCTATGCTAATCCAATGATCTGGCCCTTACTTAATTCCAGCGTAGATGGGACACTACTTATTTACTACGCTTTCCTTGCAGACAGAGATAAATTATGACTGAGTTCTCACGGGGTTAACTGTTCTTCTCTAACAGTTACTGTACTGTGTAACCTCAGAAATTCTAACTCTGCCTGATCCGGGGCTGAAGGAATCCCTCCTGAGGCTGTGCCAGAGACATAAACTAATGTTAAGATGCTGCCATTGCTATTACTGTTTTAATCTTCATCTTCATAAAATGCAGACGAGTCTAACAGTCAACAGCAACAAGCGCAGGTCTCACAGAGCCTAAGTAAGCCGTGACAATGTGTCAAGGGGACTGACGGAGGACAGAAGGAACTTCAGCTGTAATCTGTCCTGGCCCTTCTCTAACAGCCTGACACAGTCAGAGAAGAGTAGCCACAAAGTGTCAGAAGGGTAATGGAAGTCCTCAGACTACAACCTGGTGCCTCAGGGTTGGAAATACAAAGAAGTTCCTGGGTCACGAAAGGTTTGCGCCTTCAGAAGAGGATGGTATGGAAATGCCTGTGAAACATTCCAAAATAAACAAGAAGGCTGGGGAGGTACACGACAGATGAGATCTATGGAGAACAGGAGGTCCCCAATGGAAGACAAGCAATGTCACAGAGACACACGGATGTGCCAAATACTAAAAAGGAAAATTCGAGTATTTAAATTTTCTCCTGCAGTCACATAGCTTATGAGGGGACCTAACTATACCTAAAAAATGGCTATGGAGCAAGAACATTGATTTTTTTTTAACTTATTTACTTGTACTTCGTATTTTTTAACTAACAGCATAAATACAGAGACTATGTCATTAACTCATCTTTGTTCCTTAATCAAAACAAATTGTGTGAGATAAGATTTCAATACTTTAAATACGTTAAATACAGTCATAGTCCAGCTATGACTGTAGAAAATAGAAACAGGATTAATTTAAGTCCCAGAAATGCCCCTTTAGCAAGGTCCCAGCAGTATCCCCAGGGTATTAAAGAGCTAATTCCATCTGATGCCAATGACCCGTCACTGGTCCAGGGTACTGTTTGTCCTTATAGGCTCGAGCCGACTTCCTCCAGGCTTCGATGTAAACTACCCATGACTAATCCCTGGGTTTTCTGCTGTGCCTCTCCCTGTACCCTCACACTGCTCTTGCATGTGCAAACTTTTTAACACTTAGAATCCTCAAATTCTTTCCCAGTGCCCTCTACAGAAACCGTCAATTAAAATCCTTTCTTTTACAAGGTCGTTATCATTTGATAGAAGATGGGAGTTGAATATCGGGGAAGGAAGACCACACTGGGAATAGAACTGAGGGTCTCAGGCATGCTGTACCACTGAGCTACACTCCCAGACCCCCTCTCCCGTTTTGCGTCAGGATCTCGCTGTTGTTCAAAGCTTGCCTCAAAACCTTGAGGCTCAACTGTTCTCCTGCCTCAGCCTCCAATGTAGCTGGGGTAACGTGCACTCACCATTGTGTAGAGCCTGAAATTTTTTTTTTTGGGGGGGGGGCTTGTCATTAAACAAACCAGAGTGTGTGAACAGGCTGTACATTCAGACACTGTTCATGATAACAGCACAGATCATGTTGCTGGGTCTCAAGTTTTGTGAGGTATTTTCCTTGTCCAAGCACTGCTCAACTTAACATTTGTTATTTGATCTAAGGATACTATGAAAGAAGTAGAATTCATCCTGTCTTATAAAGTAACTGAGGCTAAGGCCCAAGACAATGCTACCACAGGGCGGTGGCCTAGGGGACAGACTGTCCTCATATCGGTCTCTGGTCAGATTCATGATCAGAACAAACATCAGAGTGGCATTTCTTCCTGAATGCTTCGAGATCTCTTTTGCAACTTATCTCAGCTTTGCCTGTCCCTGGAAGTCTGGTTCCCTTACCTGGGACTGCCTATTTAACACAGCTGCTTAACTGTGCTCAGCGTGTTTAAAATCCAAACTCCTGACTCTGGGGCCTGCGCCCAGATAAGCTGCTCCCCCAGCTTCTTTCTTGGCACAAGGTCTATCATTCTTGGTAGTTTTAGGTTGGACCTGCACAAAAATTATTCTTGGTCCCTCTCTTCTCCCACACAAACCTTTCGCCAATCCTGTTGTAAATCTCCAACCCCAATAAGCCTGTGTAAAAAACACACAACCCAACCATTGTATTTATAAGCTATATGCCTAGATTGGGCAGATCTACCACTACGGATATGAGATCCCTTGCTACTTGTGGCTTCTTCACAGTCCTGTGAATTTAACCTCTGACATTTACCTCAGAGGCATGCTAATGTTAAAGAACGACAAGCTGGTATATACTGCTGTTAGAACAGTGCCTGGCATGTTTGGTCCCTGAGAGTATTTAGTGAATAAAATAAATATCTAGCATCCCGTGCTTCTTCCCTGCTCCACTCTCACACCCTGGTCCCAACCAGCACCGTCTGGACGACTCACCTACACTGCTGGCTACTGTCACATTATTGGTCTCTCTGCTTATTCTCCTGGACCATAAAGCACCTTTCATAGTCAAGTCAGGTCATGTGACTGCTTCAAGACTTCTAGAAGCTTTGGTTTTAGAATAAATACAACACACTCATTTTTTTTTTATGTGTGTGTCCTCACACACACATAAAAGTGCTAGAAGGAGGCACTAGATCCTTGGACCTGGAGTTATAGGTGTTGTGAGCTGTCTGATGTGTGTGTGGAACCTGAACTCTGGTCCTCTGGAAGAAGAGCAAATACTCTTAACCTCCGGGGCCATCTCTCCAGGCCCTTACAGTATTTTATGGCTACTTTCCCATCTCAAGTCATCTTTTAAACATTATTACATTTTTATTTATCTGTGTGTGTGTGTGCACACGCCTATAAGGAGGGGTCAGAGGTCAGCTTGCAGGCAGTTAGTTCTCTCCTTACCCACTCGCCTGCTGAGCTTTCCTAACGCCCTCCCACCCTCTTTACCTTTGTTTCTTTTTTAAATATTCATTTATTTTATCTATATGAGTACACTGTTGCAGTCTTCAGACACACCAGAAGGGGGCATCAGATCCCATTATAGATGGTTGTGAGCCACCATGTGGTTGCTGGGATTTGAACTCAGGACCTCTGGAAGAGCAGTCAGTGCTCTTAACCACTGAGCCATCGCTCCAGCCCCCCCCCCTTTACCTTTCATCTCTTTTATATGCTACACTTTCTCTGTTGCTGTCCTCAATCCTGTGGTCCTTCTACTACTGTCCTGCTTGAAATATTTTTCCTCTAATATTCACAAGGTCCATTCGTCACTCAGGACTCTCCTGAAATGCTGTTTCACTAGAAAGGCTCCCTGCGTTTGCTATCAGTGTCTGAATGTGTCCCCTCTCCCAATTCATATGCTGTAAAAACTGATCTCCAAATTGTTGATGAAATTTACAGGCTGAGTATTTGAAAAGTAAAATCGGATTTAAATGAGATTGTGGTGGTGGCCCTAAGATGGAACTAGAGGCTTTGTAAGAGAAAGAGACCTTTTCTCCAGTGTGTATTTGTGTATTTCTAGCGCGCGCGCGCGCGCACACACACACACACACACACACACACACACACACACACACACACACACACCAGGTCTCTGTAGTTGTGTGGATTTATGTCTGGATCTTCAATTCGATTCCTGGATCAGTCTACTTTGATCCAGCACTGTGCAGTTTTTACTCCTACAGCTCTGTAGCACAGTGTACTTATAAATAATAAATAAATAAAATCTTTAAAAAAAGAAAAAGAAAATCAATATGGTGATTCCTCATAAAATTGGGAATCAATCTACCTTAAGACCCAGCTACACCACTCTTAGGCATATACCCAGAGGATGCCCCATAAGACCACAAGGACACATGCTCAACTGTGTTCAAAGCAGCTTCATTTATAGTGGTCAGAAACTGGAAACAACCTAGCTGTCCCTCAAACCAAGAATGGATGAAGAAAAATGACATGAAACTGACAGGCAAATGGATGCAACAGAAGAAAAAAAAAAAACCCAACAACAACAAAACAAAGACCAACCTGAGTGAGGTAACTCAGACCCAGAAAGACAAATATGGTGTGTATTCACTTACAAGTAGATAGTAGCTGTTAATTAAATGATAATCAAGCAACAACCCGCAGACCCAGAGAGGATAGGTCCAGAGGAAGGCTCTAGGGGTGGATGTAAAAGTATTTTTCTCTGCCTGGAGTAACTCACCTTGGAGGCTCACTGCCTCCGTCTGCTAACCTAGACCTAGTCCTGGAAGCTTCTGGCCTCTGCACAATCTATGTAGGCCTAGAGTGTTTTCAGACTCTGAGACTTGCTGAGGAATAAGCTCACCCTTCCTTGCGCTTCCTGAGAGCTCTGGCTGACTGGTCCACCCAGCTGTTCTGGTCCAAACTCCTCTCCAAGCTGACTGAGTCAATCTGGCTTCTCTCTCTTGGCTTCTCCTGAATTGCTCTACTTGGCCTCAAACTAACTTTAGCAGTATGTTCTAATCTTCTGGCTCCTCATTCTGCGTCTAGCTTGTTCACTCTTCAACCCGTCTCTGTAACACTGTGCCCCGCCTTTCTGCACTGTTCTCTCTCAAGTAGCCTCTCTTTCCTCCCTGCTCTCCTGAGAGTTGAGCTTATCCTATTCTGTCAGATTCTTCTCTGATTCATCACTTTTCCTGCCACTCAATTAGACATCACTTTTAAACACAGGTGCTTCCTTCTACAAACTAACTTTACCTTCATTGTCTGGAATTAAAGGTATATGCTAAGGGCTGAGCCATACCACAACTAGAAAGAAGGTTTTGTTTGTTTGTTTGTTTGTTTGGGCTCTTTTTGGTTGGCTGGTTTTTGGTAAATAACACAACTGTGGCGTCACAATGTAATCAAATCTCCTGCAACAGGGGGACACATGGATCTCCCTGGAAAAGGGAAGTAGATATTGTGGGTGGACAGGGGCAAGTAGGATGGGAGCAGGAGGAGACAGGAAGTGGGGAGAGAGGGGGAGGGAGAGAGTGCACGGAGAGATGACTGCAATTGGGGGTCATCTGGGGTGACACAGAAATCTAGTTCAGAGGGAACTTTCTAAAATATGTGAGGATGATTCAGTGAGGGCTCCTAGCAATGGAGGATATGCAGTCTGAACTGGCCATTCTTGTAGCTAGGCGGGGCTCAAGGGTGGGTTTGGGTTGCATTCGGTTGAGTTGTTGGCTGAGGAAAGGGGGTACTGTGGAGATCTGCAAACAACCCAGGCTGATGACAGGACAGAGGATCGCCCCCAGCAAACTCACAGCAGGAGCCCTGTTGCCCAGGACAACATTCACCCAGCTCACTGAACACAGAAAAGTCAAACTGGTGCCTGCCTGCTTGACCCACACATGCTGGTCTCTTAGGTGTGGAAGGTGCTCTGCAGGCTACTGAAAGAGAAACCTGGATACCTACCCAGTCACAAATCCTTTTACTGACAATCTGCTTTGCCTGCCAGATGTGCTGAACTTGGGGGCGTGGCCAACCAATGTCTGATTTAACTTGATGCCCCTACTGCATGAGAGGGAGCCCATGCCAGGCACTGCCTGGAAGCCTGGTACCAGACTGGACATACACACACACAGTGATATTTGGCTATACTCATAGATCAGAGAGGCTTCCACTAGATTGGAGTAGATGCAGAGACCCCACAGCCAGATATTATGGAGGGAGAGGGAAGGAGGGAGGGTAAGGGAGGGAGAGGGAGGGAGGGACTGAGACTGATTCTAAACTAGAGGTCTTCACTGGGTCCCTCCCCCAGATCTCAGAGTTTCCAGTGGAAGGGGGGGGGATGGAAAGACTGTAGGAGTCATGAAGGACGGAGGACTCCAGGAGGACATGGCCCTCTGAGTATACTAAGCAGAGCACACATGCGCTCACAGAGCCTGAAGTGGCAGCACAGGCCCTGCAGGGTCTCCACCACATCCTCTGCACACACATGCTGTGGATGTTGGCTTGGTGTCTTTGTGGCACTCCTAATGGGGGCAGATGTGTCTCTGACTCTTTCCCCTGCTCCTGGAACTCTTTTCCTCCTGCTGAGTTGCCTTGTCCAGCATCAGTGTGAGGCTGGGCCTGGCCTGGCTGCAGTTCTTTACGGGTTTGGGGGTTGTCTCTTGGAGGCCTGCTCTTTTCTGAAGGGAGACGGACAGGAGTGGACACAGGGGAGAGGGGAAACGGGGACTGAGAAGAGTTAAGGGAAGGGAGACTATTGGGATGTATTGTATGAGAGAAGAATACAAGCGGGGTGGGGGAGGGAGAGCGACCCCCGCGCTGAGCTAGTCCAAGTGCCCTGTGGCGCCCTCTGCTGTCGCGAGGCTGCCAGGAGCTTTGTCAGATGCTGAGCAGATACGGATACTACACTCTTGGGCTTCCCAGCCTCCAGGACTACTCCGTAAATAAACTTCTGACCTTTATTAACTGGTCTGAGGTATTTTGAAACGAAACGTACTGAGTTCATGCTATCCTCCTCTGTTTAATTTTTCTCTGCACCACTTACCACACCGGATGTACAATTCTTCAGTGATTGAATTGATAGCTCTCCGCCCTTGACTAAGTTCCAGAAGGTCAGGGCCTCTGCTTGGCTTGCTAGTCACAATCCCAGGCCTCAGAACTGGGACAGGCCCAGACAAGACACATTTGTTATACACAGAGAAAATAAGTATATGGAGTTATTTCCTACTTAAGATTTTTTACAATAGGGGAAAAACAAAGTGTAAAAAAAAATCTCAAAGCTGAAAAATGGGATTCCATTTTTAGCAAGAGAAAATATATCTTTAGATAGAAGATATTTTATCATTAAATCCTGCCCATTACTTGTATACAACTCCACTCCTTTTCAACCTCTGCCCCTAGTTGTTAACTATCACAAACCTCTATATAAATTAAATCTGAAGCTTTCCATCATATTTTATATCCATTTTGAATAAAATAATCAGAATTTAAACAAAATGATATTTTCTTTTTTTTTTGGTTTTTCGAGACAGGGTTTCTCTGTGTAGCCCTGGCTGTCCTGGAACTCAACGCTGTAGACCACACTGGCCTCGAACTCAGAAATCCACCTGCCTCTGCCTCCTGAGTGCTGGGATTAAAAGCGTGCGCCACCACGCCCGGCTGAAGGCTTAAATTTTGAATAGAGCAGCCAAGTAACCTACTAATACACCACTAAGGTATCCTACCAGTAACACTGCATATTTGTCAATGAAAATACTTCTCCCATCTTGCCTCACACAGATTATGGGTCATCTCATGGTTACCATGGAAACAGTAGTACTGTGGCAAGGATTGGCCTCATAAGCTTTTACCACTGGCTACTGAGCTATTTCCTCAGAAGTCACTGGGGAAGCAACACAGTAGGCAGGGATAAGACTCTGTTGAGGTTACTCAGCTTCTTTCCTTTTCTGTGTATGTTTGTTTCTAAGACAAGGTCTCTATGCAGCCCTGGTTGTCCTGAAACCTACCATGTTGGCTGGCCTCCAACTAACAGAATTCCATCTGTCTCTGCCTCATGCGCACTAGAATTAAAGGTGTGCAACCCCATACTAAACATCGTTCATGAAGCCCTAGCATCCGCTCTTGGTTCCAGCTCTCAATTCACATTAAAGAGAAACGTTCTTCAGGGCTGGGGAGACAGAGCAAGGCAAGCAGGGGGACTTGAGTTAGAGCCTCAGAATACATATTTTAAAAAAGGAAAGAAAGAAAAGAGAAAGGCAGGCAGGCAGGTGAGATGGATCAGTGACTACGGGCACTTTTGGCTCTTGTCAAGGACTCAGGTTTGATTCCCAGTACCCACACAACAGCTCACAGCCATTTTCAACTCCAGCTTCAAGGGATCCCACACCTTCTTCAACCTCCAAGGGCACTGCACACCGTGGTATAGAGTCATACATGGCACACAAGTACTCAGATACATGAATACACCAAAAAGATGTGCTGAGCATGGTAGCACATCTTTGTCATCCCAGCGCTGGGAGGTGGAGGCAGCCGGATCACCTGCAGGCTTGATGGCCAGCCAACCGAGCCCACTTGGCCAATTCCAGGTCAGTGAGAGATCCTGTTTCAAAACAACAAAACAAGGTGGGTGGGGACAGGAGTTGTCCTCTGGCCTCCACAAACAACAGATGTGTGTGAGCACCACCCTAGTCCCAGGTCTTCATGTAATTTAATTACCTACTGGCGGCGTTCTGCATGGCTCTCTGGACCCAAGCTGAATCACCACTTATCAGGTGCACTGGTTGTCATGATATTTTTCATTAAATTCTCAAAATATTTGCTAGGTTAGTTAGCCTTCTATTTAGATGACCTTGGAAAAGGTCAGGTAATTTTCCCAATATGGTAAACTGATTCTCCCAAACAGCATTAATTTATATGCTTTGCAAAGAAAAGGGTATCTCAAATTATCCTTTTCCAGTATTCATAAAGCTCTCAAGTCAAGTTGACAAAAACGATTTACAGAAAACCAAGGATGAAAAGGGAACACTGGTAAGCAGGCAGGGAGAGCAGACTGTTGAGATAAAAATACTGGTATTGAGTCACCGTCAACGGGGTATTCTGCAAGGCATTTGCCATGACTGAAAAGGTAATGAAGGGACCCTGACCTACAAACCAAGGAGTGGCAAGGGTAAAGTCAAAAGGGCCACTACTGCGTTCTCTGGCTGGGGAGAGAAGGCGTGGCTGCGGCTTGCTTGCTCCCTCAGCACAGAGGGTGGTGAGCATGGACTGATGGAAACTGAGATCATGAGGCATCCCGTCCCTGGACTCTACCCTTGACTGCTGGTGATTCTGCAGGGGAATAAGAGCCACATGCCAGCAATCCGGCCTCTGTTTTCTCAACCTGTGAACACCAGGGGCCAAGTGACTGTCCTCCTGCAGACTGCCCTTCTGGGGCAAGGAGCACCGCCTCCCGCCAGCATCTCTTCTGTTTTTCCGGTTTCTCCAAGGATGGGTTTGTCTTGTGAAAATGAAACCAATGGCTTTGATGTTTACTCAACTGTCTTCTGAGAAAAGGCCACAGGACAGTCTATTAAAGCACACATAGCTAAGTAGAAACCCTTTTAACGTTTATTTTTATTTCATGTGCACTGGTCTTTTGTCTGCATATGTGTTTATGTGAGGGGGGTCAGATCTTGGAGTTATTATAGGCAGTTATGACCTGCCATGTGGGTGCTGGGAAGTGAACCTGGGTCCTTTGGAAGAACACTCAGTGCTCTTAACCACTAAGCCATCTCTCCAGCCCTAGAAACTTTTTTTTTTTTTTTAAAGTAGAACTATACTGTGTAAAACAGGCTACAAAGAATGTCTTTGTGATTTTAAGTAAAGTTGTTTCCACACGAACTCCCACTTCTCGGGAATAATTAACAGATTAAATGCCATCTCATCTTCTCAGCTATTAACACAAGATGGAAACTCATTTCCTACTTTCCCAAGATGTGGGCAGGCAAGTCAGCCAATGTCTTCAAATACTTCCAGGTACAAAGTGCTAAGAACTCTTCTATTTAACCTTATCTCTGCTTCCTTTCTGTCAGTCTACTTCTATTTCTATCTGGGATACCATGACAGAGAATATTATGTCTGAAAATTCTCAAGGAATCTTAGACAGACAGACTTTAAATTTTAGAGCCTCCAGATCAGGGTTTGTTTAGATGCCAGGGTAAATGTTTGGGATTACCTGGAGAACCACTTTCAAGTAAACTGCCACCTCCTATGTTAAAATACACTCCATAGATCAAGGTGCACTTCAGAGTACAAACACGCAGCAACGGCAAGCAGCACAAACGAACGCACGCACGCACACATGCACGCACGCAGCACCAGCAGTACCCAGCACAGATCACCAACCATCGCAGCCAGGCAGCTGTGTGCCGGGCCTTGATTCAGGGCAGAGTGAAAAACACCGAAAGGGGAGACTGAGGACCACACCTGATAAAGAAAACAGCAACAACGCAGAAACGCATACGTCCGGCGGTCATTGACCACAAACACCCGGTCATGTGGAGGGAACCGAGGTCCCCAGCCATGAATAACGAGTCACACAGTTCCATCACACAGTTTTCCATAACGACTTCTGTATGTGACAGTTCCATACACTGATATTTGTCAACAGTTCTGTCTAGGATGTTAGCCATCATTACTATACAAACCCAAAAGAATAAGTCGTGAGCAACCTGTAATACATTTCCAGAAAGAATAAAGCCACTGTTTCCCAGTATACTTGCCTCTACTGACTGCTTTACATAGCAGCAGAACTGAATTAGAAACCAAGTGTGAGGGCTGGTGAGATGGCTCAGTGGGTAAGAGCACCCGACTACTCTTCCAAAGGTCCTGAGTTCAAATCCCAGCAACCACATGGTGGCTCACAACCATCTGTGATGGGATTTGACTCCCTCATCTGGTATCTCTGAAGACAGCTACAGTGTACTTAGATGTAATAATAAATAAATCTTAAAAATAAAAAAAAAAAAGAATGAAAGCAAGCGTGTGGTGTGGATCCATCATCCCAGCACTCAGGAGGCTTAAGCAGAAGGGAAAAAAGTTAGGATCAGGGTTTTCTCCAAGGTGAGTTCCAGCCAGCCCAGACTACAGGAGACCTTGCTGTTTTAAAGTTGAATAATGTCTGTTTGTTAATGATGTTCAAGGAGATTCTGAAATCACCTTACATGGTTACAATTTCTGATTTATTAATTTTACTGCTAGGCATTGATCCTCAGGAATCAGAGAGGCAGTCAGTGATTTACCTACCCAGCAACCCCTAAGGCCCACCCTACAGAAATATGTGTAACTGCACAGGAATGTATGTGTGTGTGTGTTATACACACACACATATAATATATATTATGTATATATATTATACACACACACACACACACACACATGTTCAAGACTTGTTTACACTACAGCATCATATCAAACTACTACCACCAGTAGATAATTGTTAAAATTCATTCAGTGGAATGTAATAAACCAAAGCACACAAATTAATTCCATGCATTAATGTGAGGCAATTAAGGCAAATTGTAAAAATAAGATGGTAAGTGAAAGAAACCACAGAAGGGTTTGTACAGTGAGAGTCTGCCTTTGTAAAATTCCGTATTGGGTAAACAAAATGACATCGTTCGTGGGTACACACTGGGCAGGTAAGACTAAGTAGGAAGGGGGGGGAGGGATGGTTACTATGAAGGCAGATGTGAGGTTCCTTGGGGGGCAAAGAAGGCAATGCTGATAGAGACAACTTCTCTAGGGCTGAGCTCAGTCTGTTCCTTCATGGTTACATGGTTACATGGGCTGTTTAACCTATTTGTAGCATTCTGTTACATGTATGTCATGTATGTCTACATTTTAGGTCCCTTCTCTGGGTTGGTTACACAGAATTAGCAAGGTTTTATTTAAAAGATTTTAGTGAAAAGGTACTCTTCAAGGTTCACACTAAGTCATTTAGTCGGGTCAGCCACCTTTGATGTGGAAGCTCAGCTCAGAGACTGTATGGCAACGCTGGGTAATACATTTAACATCCCTGAGAATCATCCATTTCGCTGTGAAGAAATAAGGGGTGACGTCATACCACACAGGGCTGATACTGGATCAAAGGAAAGAAAGCACGTAGCACAGTGCAGGGAACTCGAGAGGCATGCGACACCTCTTCTGCTGGAAAGATGTTACTGTTACCTAACCCTGCAGCAATGGCACAGAGACAACCATCTGATACATTTCTTCTGCACAGCAAAGCGATGCTAAGAACCCTGGGATCCACACAGGGACAATGCGGTTGGGGAGAGAGACAGTAATCTAAATAAATGTTGCCAAAGGACACTGAGGTGCTGGAAATGGGACAGAGCCCTGCTCTTGCTGGCCTGGAGGGAGCCAAGAGCTGCGCCTTGGACAGCCTGTGTCTCAGGAGCAGCCTCTAGGAGGCAAGGGTGTGAACCCTGCAGAGGTTAGGAAAACAACTAGCTAAGGAGCTCTGGACACCTTGGGCTTAGATGAGAAGCCTTGAGCTCCGTGTTGTGAAGCCTCAAGCAGAGGGCTTGGTTGAGTCACGCTGATCCTTGGCCTTCTGCAAAGGTGAGATAATGAATAATGCAGAGTCTGCTCACCCTACATCCCTTTGAAAGGAACTGGTGAGGGAAGCCAGATTCTAATAATGGAGTTTCAGAGTGTCTGAAGATCTTACCTCGGAAACAAGGTCAGGAAGTAACAGGTCCTGCCTGCCCTGCTCAGGAATCAGCTACCCAGGCGTCTGTCTGAGCTCAGCGCTGCGCCCGAGAGAGGGGAACCCGTGCCAGACAGCGGCTCTCAAACCCCTTTGTGTAAAGTTAATTTTAGAATCATAATTTGAGTTAAATATATGTCCAATCATGCCTTCTTGAGTTACTCTCAAATAACCTCAATTTCATCTGCAGACTCTCAGATCCGTCTTCATTAAAAAACTGCCTTTTCATAAAAAACAGTTTTTAGTTTGTCCTTTTCACTGACGGCAGATCTCACTTATTACTACAGTTGCAATTCCTCCCATTTCATTCTTACAGATAAGCATAATTCCCATTATCCTACAACAAACACTGGTCCATTTCCTAACCCCAGAGCATAAGCGCTACAGACCAAAACCACATCCAACAGTTAATATGTAAAACTGTCATTGGTGACGCACCATTTTCAAAATCTTCAAAAAGCTGATCCGTTCCCTACATTGTCCAACTCTGGAAAGATGAAGTGTAACTGTGGTGGGCGTCATAGCATCACAGTCCAGGGCTGATCTAAGATCAGTGAGGGAGAAGGCCAGCTACTTGTCATCTGATACACCAGGCATTAGAAGGGCAAGTCTGCCAACCAGAAATGTTTAGCCCCAATCCATTCAACTTTTATATCTGACTGCCAGCTAACAAGGACAGCGAGGGGATAGACGGATGAGCTAGATGTCACCCTGAGGAAGTGGTCAGGCAAACGCAGAAGTTGGAGCTGTCTGCAGGAAAACTGGCCCAGTTTTTTCAACTTGCCATTAGAACAGAAAAAGATCACCTGAGGGACCAGACGTAACACAGAGTGAAGGACAGGAAGCTGGTTTGTAAGCCAATTAGAAAAGACATCGTTTGAGGTCATGTGGAAGAAAGATGAATGATATTTAAATTTTTATATAAAAAGTGATCAAACTGTAAAATAAAAGTATCTGTTTTAAAATACATTAATACATAGTTCGTGGAACCTTTATAGGATTTAAAGGCCAGGCTTAGAAGGCTGGCGAGCAGCTAGCATGGCAGATGAGGAGGAAGACCCAACCTTTGAGGAGGAAAATGAAGAAATTGGAGGAGGAGCAGAAGGTGGCCAGGGGAAGAGAAAGAGTCTTTTCTCGAAAGAATTGCGCTGTATGATGTATGGGTTTGGGGATGACCAGAATCCTTACACAGAGTCCGTGGATATTCTCGAAGACCTTGTCATAGAGTTCATCACTGAAATGACTCACAAGGCAATGTCAATTGGCAGACAAGGTCGAGTGCAAGTTGAAGATATTGTCTTCCTAATTCGAAAGGATCCAAGGAAGTTTGCTAGAGTTAAAGACTTACTCACTATGAATGAAGAATTGAAACGGGCTAGAAAAGCTTTTGANGAAGCCAACTATGGATCTTGACACTGGTCNTAATTCCCGGGATTTTGGTATTTTCCATGGAAGCCATACATTGAAGTTGTTGTCTGCAGTAATATCATGATAGCTAGGTATGCAGGGAAAGAGGTCTTCTGCCCTAGCCTCCCGTTGCCTGCCTTTATCTGACCATATCTNAATTGCTTACTGGCTTTAATAACTCCTAAGTTAAAGTATTGCAAACCATGCAGTTCCACCTGAAAGGGGGGAAGTAGTATTTATTCTTGCAGTAGATGTGTGTGTTCCAAGCTGTATACCATTGATGCATAACATGCAATCTGAATGTCCTTTTGATTTTATAAATGGTGAGGCTTGTGCTTTGTTTTAGAGGAAAGAGGTGGGAGGGAGAAGTTATTAAAGAGAATGAACTGGCTTGTGGGTTTTTTTTTTTTTTAAGAAACTAAATTCTTGTCTTACTAGATCATTTGTTTTTAATATTCTTTTCTAAAGAACACTTTTTTAAAAAAGAAACTAATATTTGCTAAGTGTTAGAGGTCCTCATCTTCCTTGATGACTATAAAGCTTCCAATACAAATGCCTTCAGTAGTGGGAACAGCAGAGCTTACAGAGCCGATGCCAGGACAGGTGTTTCTGGTTGTGCGCTAGTGATGTAAATGTAAGTACTTTCATTGTGAGAATGTATAGTTGATTAAACCTGTATGTGGCTGTGCAAAAAAAAAAAAAAAAAAAAAAAATTTTTCGAGTCCTGGTGATTGAGGGTACGGGAGAGATTTTTTTTTCCAGTGATCTGGGTAGAACCTGCTGGGCCTTACAGAGCTTGGTCCAGAGAAAAAAAAAAAAAAAAAAAAAAAAAAAGGCCAGGCTTGTCGAGGTAAACTCAAGACTCAAAAGCCTGAGATAGGGAGATATTGAGTCTGAGGCTACAGGTTTGAGTTCCACACCAGCCTGGAATATATACCAAGTCTCTTCTTCAAAACACTCTAATATTTTAAATGGTTTTGTCTTTAAAAAAAAAAAAGGGGTACATACATATTTATATGTGCTGAGAGGGCCCCTAAATAGACTAATTTCCCCCCCTGTGGTGATCTTCACTTAGAAGGTGGAAACATGACTTCTATTTCTCAATCGCTTTTTCTCAATGCATATATACCATGTGTGTAATAGTAAAAGGTTAATTAAAAAAGAAAGAATACAAAATCTCTTGAAGCATTTTATTATTGAAGCTAAGCAAATGATGAGCTCAGAATAAACACTCCCACTGTGTGCTAGAATGGAGCTCCACTGAGATGGCAAACGGGAAAGTCTGGTCAGACAGAAACTGCTGACTCATCACATTCCCCATCAGTCTGTAAGTGACAGGGCTGTGACAGCAACAGCCTGGCAAGGCCATGGCATGGCTGAGCCAAACCCCAAGCTTTCCTTTAACACCTCCCCTCTCTCATTAGCGGAGCGTGGCATGTCACATCTGTAACACATATTCAGGAGGCTGAAGAGGGAGAGTTAAAGCCAGTGTAGGCTACCCAAAACCCAAGCAAATTTCTCTTTCGGTCAGAGGCAGCTGCTCCCCTTTCTGCCATCGTAGCATTATTCCAAGTCCATCATTACCAGAAGAGGGAACAAACTGACTCTGTAGTTTTAGCTTCTCAGAACCAATGTATCCCCTCGGAGAATGGAACGTGTACCACACGTGTGTGTGTGTGTGGGGGGGGGTCCTGTGTGCATGCGATGGCCAGAGTGAAGGGAAGCTGTGACGGGTGAATGTCATCTTGAGGCCCTCAGGACAGCAACCATGAACTTGTCTTTTCTAGCAGCACCGACCTGGACCACTCTCAGAATGTACAGACCCCTGGCTGCCCTCTCATATCCAACAGCCGTGTAACAAGGTCTATTGTGTGGCTGGAATAGGCCATGAAACTTACAAACAAAACGCCTTTAATCCCAGCACTCAGGAGGCAGAGGCAGGTGGATTTCTGAGTTCAAGGCCAGCCTGGTCTACAAAGTGAGTTCCAGGACAGCCAGGGTTACACAGAGAAACCCTGTCTCGAAAAACCAAAATTAAAAATAATAATAACAATAATAAGGGACTATAAACTGAACCCTAATAAAACATCCCCTGAGTGTTTAGGCACCTGATCTTTGTTTTAAAAGGCCGACTTGGGAAGTGTACGATGCCTTCAATTCACACTGAAATGTATAAAAATATGGAGCTGAGGATGACTGTATAAATGGGCAGGTATATGATAAAATAAAATGACAGGCTATCTATAAAACACAGGAGGAAGTGGGTATATGGTGTTCTCTGAATAAGTCTTTTAATTTTAATGGTGTGTGTGTGTGTGTGTGTGTGTGTTGCTTGTTGAGACAGTTGCTAGCCAGGGTGGATCTCAAACTCCTGATTCTGCTGCCTCGGCCTTTCAGTACCAGGATTATTCAAGCGTGCAACACCAACACCAGGTTTGAGCATTTTTAGAATAAAATCTTAGGAGGAAGTATGACAGGTCCTTCCTAGCTGGGTTTACACATCTGCCTCCTGCTCCTGACCCTGCACTATGGCTGGCTTCTTAGGTACTGACTGAGTCCTGTCATTGTTGTGCCGATGACATGTTAAAAACCTGAGCCAGCTCATTTCTGAATTTGCGTGGCTGCTTCCTCATGATGCCCTTTTGCCTGTAGTTGTAACCTGTCCTTAACCAAAACCAAAAAAGGTTCTAATTCAGGCTTGGAAATGTGATTTGTAACAGAAATTTGAAATACAGTCAAGCCCAAAGATTGTAAAACTCTCAGACCAACACAAGCCCAGAGATAACTGTGCCATCTGTTGTATCTAGACCATTCCAAGAATTCACTCGCTCTGGGACATACCAAGGACGAAAAACCTTGGGAGGAATGCACCGCGCTTCTCAGAGAGAGGAGAAAGTCAGAGAAGTGTCTCCTTCTGTAAAAGAAGCCTTCTGTGTAACGTAGGGGAGCTCAGTCCTGGACTTGGGGGCTGAAGCTCGAGGCTTCCCAGCATGGGAGTCCTGCCACACTCCTACGAGGGTTTGGGCAAGAGGCTCCTCTT
The DNA here is from genome assembly GCF_900095145.1 of Mus pahari. NCBI lineage: Eukaryota > Metazoa > Chordata > Mammalia > Rodentia > Muridae > Mus > Mus pahari. Next base: position 5,572,494 of record NC_034612.1, read on the forward strand.
TTATAAGAGAGCAGCATTTACTTTTCTACCTCAGAGTCCTGCTCGCAGAGACAAGCGCTCTCTAAGCTTACAGCACAAATCTCCTGTGAGGCTCTTCCTCCCATTGTCCATCCCAGCATCCACCTACTGCTTTAGAGAGCACAAGCAGAGACTCATCAGCTCTTCTCTGGATGGGTCTCACCCCTTTAAGAAAGGTCCTGAGGGAGGTGACCTAATCACAAAAGAGCACACATGGTGCCAGGCGTGGTGGCACATGCCTTTAATCCCAGCACTTGGGAGGCAGAGGCAGGCAGATTTCTGAGTTCAAGGCCAGTCTGGTCTACAGAGTGAGTTCC
>NC_034612.1:5572853-5602738 GCF_900095145.1 Mus pahari
ATACACTCACTGATAAGTGGATATTAGCCCAGAAGCTCAGAATACCCAAGATACAATTCATAGACCAAATGAAGCTCAAGAAGAAGGAAGACCAAAGTGTGGATACTTCAGTCCTTCTTAGAAGGGGGAACAAAATACCCACGGGAGGAGATACAAAGTGTGGAGCAGAGACTGAAGGAATGACCATCCAGAGACTACCCTACCTAGGGATCCATCCAATATACAGTCACCAAACCCAGACACAATTATGGATGCCAAAAAGTGCTTGCTGACAGGAGTCGGATATAGCTGTCCCCTGAGAGGCTCTGCCAGTGCCTGACAAATACAGAGGTGAGTGTTCTCAGCCAACCATTGGACTGAGCACAAGGTCCCCAATGGAGGAGCTAGAGAAAGGACCAAAGGAGCTGAAGGAGCTTGTGGCCCCATAGGAGGAACAACAATATGAACCAACCATTACCACCCTCCCCCCAAGAGCTCCCAGGGACTAAACCACCATCATGGAGTACACATGAAGGGACCCGTGGCTCCAGCTGCATATGTAGCAGAGGATGGCCTAGTCGCTCATCAAAGGGAGGAGAGGCCCTTGGTCCTGAGAAGGCTCAATGCCCCAGTGTAGGGGAATGCCAGGACAGGGAAGCAGGAGTGGGTGGGTTGGTGAGCAGGGGGGAGGGGAGATGAGATAGGGGGTTTTCGGAGGGGAAACCAGGAAAGCGGATAACATTTGAAATGTAGATAAAGACAATATATAATTGAAATAAAAAGTTCGAGATTTCATCTCGTGTGCTAGCACCGACAACCTATACTCCCCCTTCTTGTTTTTAGTTCTGTTCACTTGGCATTTAGCTATGATTCTAGGACTGTGTTCTGGTCCTGCTGTTTATGAAATATAGCTAAGGGGGACTGGAGAGATGGCTCAGTGGCTGAGAGCAATGACTGCTCATCCAGAGGTCCTGAGTTCAATTCCCAGCAACCACATTGTGGCTTACTACTATCTGTAATGGGTTCCAATGCCCTCTTCTGGTGCGTCTGAAGATAGTGTACTCACAGACATATGATAAATAAATCTTAAAAAAAAAAAAAAAGAAATATAGCTAATAATACAATATTGTTTATTTGAAATTTTCTAAGAGGGTAGATTTTAAATATTCTTTTCTCACACCCTCAGCACAAATAGTAGCTAAATATGATGATGAATGTGTAATTAATTTGATGGTGGTAATCATTTTGTACACATATTAATTCAGTTTTTATTTCTCAATTATTTTCCATATAGCTTGGGAAAAAAACTCAGATTAGTGGGTATTAGCAACAACAACAAAATAACTCTGGGGTAATAAAGGAAACACTGGCTAATAAAGGTTCTTTGTAAACTAATAATATGCACTGCAAATCTCCAAGAGAGAGGCAGAATATTAAATGTTTCCTGTATTCATTCAACCATAGAACGAACCTCTTTTATTCTGAGACAATTGCTTTCGACTGATGTTAATAAAGGGCACTCTTTGAAAAGAGGTGCAATAAACATTTGAACATTCTAAAAAGACCCAACTTTTTATGCATAATTCATTGACAGGAACCAAGTTAAAATGAAAAAGAACACTTAGTTTCAATAATCACAGTCAGTCTGTGTTCTATAGAATGAAACCAAAGGAGCTTGTCCAGGCTCCTGAAGTTAAAATAGGGTGCTAACCCTCAGGAAAATGTGTAGCTATGCGATCCCCAGCACACAACAGAACAATGCCCCGGGCTCCATGGTATGTTCTGTGTATACCCATGGCGATCTGTTCTCCTTTTTATTTTGTGTTGAGATGAGGTGTCATGTGGCCCAGGCTATAGTCTCCGACTTGCTACATAGCCATGTATGACTTTTTTTCTTGTAACTTTCCCATTGCTGTGATAGAATACCAAAACCAAGACAACTTATAAAAGAAAGCGCTTCATTTGGATTCGTGTGTCAGAGGGTCAGAGCTCATGATGGCAGAGCAAGAGGACAGCTGAAGGCTCAGACCCTGATCCACAACCATCAGACAGACAGACAGACAGACAGGGGGAGGGGCACCATGAATGGGGTGAGTCTTTTGAAATGTCACAGCTCCTACATCAAGGCCACACTTCCTAATTCTTCCTAAGCAGTTCCACCAACTGCAGCCCAAGGTCTTGAGGCTATGGAACCATTCTCATTCAAACACCACTACCCTGAACTCCTCATCCTTCTGGCTCCAGCACCTAGGATCTGGGATTATGAGCATGTGCCACTTGTGGTGGGGATCCTAACACTGTATCCTTGTACGATTCAGAGGGGGTAAAAACAGAGCCGGGGGCATGGGAGGGAGAGGAGAGAAGAAGAAAGAAAGAAAAATACTGAACCCTGCTCTTAGGGCTCTCACTAGTGATGGTATGTCACTGCCTGTAGGTCCCCTGAAGATGGATCAGGGAGAAAAGGTTTGAACTACACTCACATGCTCTGTATGTATGTGAGGTTTGAACTACACTCACATGGTAGCTCACTTATCCTGTTTTGACCTGTTACTCTACTAACGGCTGTTGTTTGCAGCTGTCCTGCAAGCCTATCCCGCTGCTTAGACTGTACGTGCTCTAACTAATGAAGCATCTCTAGGCAAATACCAAGGTGCTGCTCTGCTTGTCTCTGGACTTATAACATCGGATGACCTGACCATGAATCTCACACAACAAAAACGAAAGGCTATAATACCGTTAAAATGATGGGCAGCATCATTTAATCAATTACTGAGCACCGATGTTACAAATCCACACAGGTTCATCACTTAACTAGGACATCAGCCACATTGAAATTTTGTCATCACATTTTTTGTAATGTCTGAGTCCACGATGCTCTAGAGGAGTCTTCATCATAGTGTCTCCCTCCAGTCCTGACACTTTAACAGCACGGTGACAGCAGTGTACTTGCACCCACGGTCTGAAGTCACAGGGCTTGAGGACAGTGCGCAGCTCTAACGTCCCTGACAGGTGTTACATGCTCGTGTCTTTTTTTTTTTATGATCCCTATGTCTTCAGATGAGGCAGGTGTGCAGTTTCAAACTTCCCAAACGGCAACACAGTTAGCAGCCAACAGGTAAACCATTTCCTGGTACCTAGAGAGTGAGTGTTGGGTGCAATGGCCCTGACTTTAATGAGCTTCAAGGGTTTTGCTTTCATTCCACATGACCTCCTTCCCAAACGCTGACTGAGCTACTGAGGTAAAGGAAAGGTTTTTCTGAGAGGGTCCAGTGCTGTGACTGACATCTAACCAGGCAAGACTACTTTGTTCCTTCCTGATGAAGGAACAAAAATACTTTACTATCAGCTGCTGATACTAAATTAGGCAAAAACAGCTGTCTCCAATTCTGGGTTCGCCTTAGAATAGCAACACTCACCCTTGGATACACTTATTTATTTATTGGATACACTTGTTAATCAACTGGTTTAGAACACCCTGGTGCCTGCCCAGGGGAGACCTCTTGAGTCTCTCTGCGAGACCCAGGTATCATCACTTGTCTCAACAGCTGCTCAGGCAATGCTGCCGAGCAACCAAGGACACGAGTGACTTCAGAAGACACTCATTTACTGAGTGACTCTGATAAGACAGGGGTTAGGACGCTAGGAAGGATACATTTCCTATCTTGTCCCCTTCCCCCAAATAAAACTAGATCCAAACAATAATCTGAAGTCTGTGAGAGTTAAGCCTGGAAACAGATGTCTACAATTATCCATAGTCTCCACTGCAACTAAGACTATTAGCCTAGCTCCAGTGAACAGGAATGCATACTTCTAAGGCTTGTCAGCCCATGTATTTTCTATTAAATTACATTGCTACTTACGCCAGCTGCTGTTAATTGAGCAACTATGACGGGGCCAAAGTTTGACATTTTCATTTAGGCTTCACATGACTTTACTGGTATGCCTCTGTCTTACAGTGCATAAACAGACAGAAGGGGGTGGAGACCTACTCAGCGACACAGTGCGTGCCTAACCTGTACAAGGGGCAGGCACCATCCCCAAGCTCATGCTCTTACTGCGGTTAGCTGTTTGCTTTTGAGACAGACAGACTGTCATTATGCAGTCCTGGCTGCCAGGAACTTGTAGTGATGCCCCTGCCCCTGCCCCCCAAGTCTGAGATCACAGGCACACTTCACTATATCCAGAGAGCTTGCATGTATTTCTAGTGTGTCAAATTTATAAATTCTATTTATTTGTTTGTTTTTTTTTGTTTTGTTTTTTAGGTGTGATTGCTCTGTCTGCCATGTATGCCTGCGAACCAAAAGAGGGCATCAGTCTCTATTACATCAGATTCTATTATTCTATTGAACTCAGGACTTCTGGAGCAGCCAGTGCTCTTAACTGCCAAGCCATCTCCAGTCCCACTGCGTCCAATTTATTAAGTCATGGGTCCTTTGGGATAAGTAGTTGCTATGTGTACTCACAAAGTACTGGGAACCAATGATCTCGTCACTGGTGAAGGGATTTGGCAGGAGTGAGTATGTACAAAAGAGAACAAGTTTTAATTCTGAGGTGACATTTTAGTAAATAGTCACATGTGCTCCATACCTGAACCACAAAACTATGCAATGCATGCTTAACTGTATGTGAGTACACTGTAGCTGTCTTCAGACACTCCAGAAGAGGGCATTAGATAACATCACAGATGGTTGTAAGCCACCATGTGGTTGCTGGGATTTGAACTCAGGACCTCTGGAAGAGCAGTCAGTGCTCTTAACCTCTGAGCCATCTCTCCAGTCCCTAACTCCAAGTCTAGTTCTGATACATGGTGAACTTTCAGAAAAGATGTTCAGCCCCCTATAGGAGTGCCCTAAGAGTGCATCCTGGCCATATAAAATCAAGGAGTCCATTAACCACACCAGAGAGAATATACAAACCAAAGAAGATAGCTGAGCACCGTCAGCCACTAGGAGGAGGAATTAAAGCTGGAGGAAGAAATACGGTGTCTGTGTAAGCCTAGCACGTGGAAGGCTGAGCTGGTGAATGCCGGATTCAAGGCCAACCTGGGCTAAGTGGTGAGTTCCAGGTCAGCCCAGACTATCAAAGACCCTGTCTCAAATATAAACCATACAAGCAAAGGCTTCATGAAGGAAGTGGCAACTGAGCTTGGTCTAGGGAAATTACAAGTGAGCTTGGTCTTATGGGTCTAAGGAAATACAAGTGGCAATGGGAGGGGACAGTGCCAGAGGGAAAGCACCAGCTTTCGCAGGAGACAGACTAACTTGGTTGACACACTGGCACGAATACGTTGGTGCTAAAAGACAGAGTTGTAAATGAATGTCAAGTCCAGATGGCACAGGACCTTCCTGGTTATGCAAAGGAGGCCACCCTCCTGGCACTAGATCTGCGCATCAGAGGTGGCAGAAAGGTTATCCACGGTAGGAAAAGGCCAAGGGCAGAACGTTAGGGCGGAGAGATGGGAAAGGAGGGGCAGACTCTGGAGTTCTTTAGGTCTGATGGCAGGGGAGGGTCACCTGAAATCAGCACCATTGTCATCTTCAGGGTTTTGGCTTTCTCACTGTCTCTGAGGGGTTTTTCCTCTCCCATTTACAGTTAAAAGTGTGTTGTGTGTGTGTGTGTGTGTGTGTGTGCCTGCGTGCATGGGGTGGGGGGAGACTAAGACTGAACGGACACTAGGGGAGCCTGCACGGGTCTGCCTAGGCCCTCTGCATGTTATACTTGTGTAGCTTGGTCTTCTTGTAGGACTCCTAACAGTGGGAGCAGGGGCTGTCTATGACTCTGGTGCCTGCTTTGGGGCCCTTTCCTCCTACTTGTTTGGTTGGTTCATCCAGCCTTAATGAGGGGGCATGCCTAGTCTTACTGCAACTTGCTATGTCATGTGTAGTTGGTACCCCTAGGAGGCTTGCCCTAGGGGCCCCTAGGATCTGGGGGAGAGAAGAAGTTGGGGTGAGGGACTGGGAGGAGAGGTGAGGGGAAACTTTGGTTGATGGGGGTATAATATATGAGACAAGAAGTTTTTAAACGTGTGAGACTGTGACTGTGTCTGTTCTTCAAACAAAAACGATTCTATTTGTTAAATTAATTCCTCTCTTTAAGAAAGTAACATCCTGCCGGGCGTGGTGGCACACGCCTTTCATCCCAGCACTTGGGAGGCAGAGGCAGGCAGATTTCTGAGTTCGAGGCCAGCCTGGTCTACAGAGTGAGTTCCAGGGCAGCCAGGGCTACACAGAGAAAATCTGTCTTGGAAAAAAAAATAATAAAAAAGAAAGTAACATCCCATGAAAAGAACGTGTTTTTAATTAAAATCTTGCCCGTTTGGAGACAGGGTGATAATTTCAAAAGACTGGCTGCAATTTATTGCTATGTTTAATTTCAGTTTGGTTTTGAGGAATACGTTAAATATTTCTCAGAAGAAGTCAAAATAAACTCTGGGATAACTTGTCTCCTGATGCTCTCTAGAGAGCTCCTGTTCAGAAAGAACGTTCCTCTTCAATAACAGGCATCTGACTGACGTCAGCCTTTCCTAAACAGACAGCAAAGTGAAACACGTGTGGAGATTAGAAGACGATCAGCAGAAATCAGGTCCCTCCTTTTACCACATGGTTTCTGAGATTAGGCCTCGGGACATCACACTTGGAGGCATGAACCTTTATCTGCTGGGACATCTTGCCAGACCTACCATCTTCACATCTTAAGTCAAAAGAGCAATTCTTTTGGTCTTCAGAGCAAATTGATAAGTTTTTTTTCTCCCTAAATTTCTGCCTACTAGGTATATGTATGGCACTCAACACCACTGGGAATGAAATGTGTTCAGGGGAGTAGCAGCTCACAGCTGTAACGCCAGCTCTTAGATGCAGAGCTCTCTGAGTTTAAGTCCAGCCTGGTCTATACAGTGAGTTTCAGGCCAGCTGGGGCTACACAACGAAAACCCTTTCTCTCACAAGTGTGGGATGAAGCACTAACCACAAGCTCAAACAAAAACCTCAAAATCAAGCCACGAGAAGCTTCCAGTTAGACACAGTCCTGCCTTCAGGTGCCCAAAACCTTGCTTGAAAACAAACACAGCCACATGGTACTGAACAACAAATATGATTTTGAACTCAGGTTTTACTGTTTCAATAATCTGATAGGAGGGGCTGGAGAAATGGCTCAGAGGTCAAGAGCACTTACTACTCTTGTGGAGGACCTGGATTCAGTTCCTGACACTACCAAGACAGTCCACGGCTGCCTACAGCTCCAGTTCTAGGGATTCTGACATACTGGTATATGGGTTATGCACACATGATACACATAAACTTACACAGGAAAACATGCATACACATAACAAATTTATAAACGTAACTTTATAGAAAGTATCCCCAATTTCCCCTACCTCTAAGGATAATGGTTATAGTTCACATTCAGCCTTAGTACGGAGATGCAAAGTTGGTTCGTGTGGATTATGAGCTGGACACCAGACAGCAGGTCTCATTCAAATTATCATGTTAGTTTTGTTTCTGTATCATACAATGCAATTCAGGCTTTAAGTGATGGATTATGTCAAGCATTCAGCTAATATATCATATATCATTTCTTTTTTTTCTTTCTTTTTTTTTTTTTTTCTGAGACAGGGTTTCTCTGTGTAGCCCTGGCTGTCCTGGAACTCACTCTGTAGACCAGGCTGGCCTCGAACTCAGAAATCCGCCTGCCTCTGCCTCCCAAGTGCTGGGATGAAAGGTGTGCGCCACCACACCCGGCTTAATATATCATTTCTTAAACTCAGATAATATTGCAACATACAGAACATGTATCTGCCAATGTTAATGTTGTAAATGGAAGAACTTACGCTACAACATCTCTGACGTCACAATTACATGATTTGTACTCTGAGCCTTATCAGACCAGTGTCTCAGAAGGAGAAATCACTGGTATCCATAGCAACATCAGCAGACTGGGACAATGTAAAAAGCTGTAACCTAGCAACTGATGACTAGAGGTGTGTAGGGGGAATTCTCATGACTGTGAACATGCAGCCAAGAATGCAACTAACTGATCACAGAGGGCAATGTGGGACTGACGTATTTGTAGAAAGCTGGAGAATGGCAGCCTCATGCAACCCTGGTTCTTGTGCAACCTTGGTTCTACGATGCCTAGTTTTAACTGGGAAACACACGTAAACACCCCATTCATGATATCACTAGTGGTATGCACGGAAAGGACCTTATGTATTTTGCTCACAGTGGAAAATAAATTTTGTCAGGCTACCTACGGAAAAAGCTATCGCTGTTCCAAAGGGGGAATATTTTCTATATGCAAAGAGGGTAACATTACAAGGCCCCCGGATTCACAATGTACCACATCCTGTGTGTTTTCCCCAAGAACTTTCTTTCTCATAGAGATCACACGTACAGACAAGAGGTTCAGAGAGCAAGGGAGCCAGTCCTCAATCTCCTCATTTGACTAACACAGAAACTGAGATACAGAGTCACTCAGAATGGGAACAACAGGCTAAAAACCCAGCTCTTCTGCTTCCCAAATCAATACTTTCCTGTAAAACACAGTGTGATTTTCCCTTTAGGTTAAACAGAATACTTTATTAAAATGAGAAATAAATTTTGATTATGTGAAGCCATTGAAATCAGTGTTTGGGAGCTGGGGAGATGACTCAGCCGTTAAGAGCACTGGCTGCTCTACCAGAGGATCTGAGCTCAGTTCCCAGCACCTGCCTGGCAGCTCCCAACGTCTCTAACTCCAGTTCCAGGAGACCCCAACACCCTGACAGACACGAATGTAGGCAAAACCACCAAGCACATAAAATCAAATAAATTGTTGGGGAAAGGCTTGAAAGGAGGGGGAAAAAAAAATCAGTGTTTATCTGTTTTAACAGTCGCCTTACTTAACATAGCCATGAGTGGATTTACCTCATCATAGAGCAATCTGAAAAACACCCTATGCGGGGGGGTGGGTAGGTTGGTGTAAGGATCAATTTCAAAACAATTTCTCTCATTATCAGAGATATTATCTGATATAAAAAAGACCAAGTTTCCCTATTTGAGATAAAATGGCGAAAACAAAACAAAACAAAAAAACTAAAAAAAAAAAAAAAAAAAAAAAACCCTCCCCCCATCACCACCACAGGGTTGGGTTTTAGCTCAGTGATAGAGGACTCGAAAGATTCTAGGTTCAGTTCTCAGCTCCAAAGGGGGGTGGGGAGGAAGACAAACTAATGACGAGGACGACACAACACATCCTGCAATCCTGTTACAATCGCTGGTGCCTTGGAATGCCACCTAACTAGACTAGAAGGATCATAGCCACTCAACTCCAGAAAAGTCCAAGTCCAGGATCCTCTCCGCCGACCCTGAGGACTGCCCGCCTCCCCAGCCCTTCTCCTCGGCACAGAACTGGCCTGCACATCCCAGCCCCTGCAGGAACTAAATGTGCCCCTGTCCCTGAGTTCTGAAGGGACATCCAAGCAGTAAAAGCAAGACCCTAACTTCCATGTATGGCCCAGAGAAATCTTCCAGGCTCCCTGCTCTGCTGTGTATTTGAGACCCACCAGTGGAGAGCGTGGGTGACAAGACGCAAGGAGATGTCTAGATGGTTGCATCCTTACCTGAGTTGTCTGTTGTACCCCAGAGGACGCCTGACAGACCCAGGGTTTAGATGCTGCAAGGACACTGGCATTAACTGACAAAAGCTGTAACTGAGTGACTCGTCAGCACATACTGAACACAACCCTTGTCTTTTTTTTTCCCCTTAATCAGTATTATTTATTCCCAAAGAGGTGGCTTATTTTACCTGTATAGTCAACAGGAGTCCCACTGGGAGAGCAAAGGGCTGGGACCACAGACTTCTGCAAGTCATTTAACTTCCCCAAGGCTGCTTCCTTTACTACCAATAAATAGCCTAGTGACTCACAAGCCATGTTATCAGCTGAAAAAACAAAATATAACAAAACAAAACCTATCTATTTCTCCCACATACGCTTTTCCATAGAGCCTCAGTATATAAAAAAGAAAACGGCTCAGGGTGAAGTTGAACCGGGGGAGAAGATCATCCGATGCCTTCAGGCACCCTCACAGTGCTTACTGAGCACTCCTGGAGCTCAGGACTCAGCACTCCTGGTCTCAGCACTCCTGAGACCCACTAATTTAAGCAATGGTTTTCTTAATGATATGGTGGAGAGTAGAGTAAACCTGATGAGACGGTCCAACAAACAGAACACGTAGAGCAATCTTACACTAATGCAAAACAACTGAAAGTTAAAACCCATTTAAATGTATAACCAATAGAAACAGATCTTTTAACAGTAACTTAAAAATCTAGGGATAAGCGTGGTGGCAGTCTTAGTGACGATTCTTGTGGATTTCATTTTGATTTTGAATACTTAATGCAATTTAAATTTAAACCAGATGCAACTGGTTTGTCCCCAGTCTACCGAGACAGTCCTCCCTAGTAACAGAGACCACAGTGAGACAGGCTGCAGGCCAGCGTCTCCACAGCGAGGTCAGCTGGCAGCCCAGCTAAGCCCTTCATGGTCTCAGTGTTAAACGGATGTGTGCGTGGGTCTCAGAGTCCATGGTGTCTGCTTTTGTAATGCTTTTCAAAGCATTCAAAAATTTAAAAAGTACAGATGTGAAAAGCCACTGGTCCAGATGTTAGATGTTTGTTCTCTTAGCCCTCTGAACTGTGTGACATAGCTCTGGTATTGCCCCAGACTCTAAAGAGAAACAAAGATAGGATCACTATGTCTAAAAATCACCTGCTTTTCTTTTTATGCATATGAACCAATTAGGTATTTTTTTTTAAGATTTTATTTATTTATTATATGTAAGTACACTGTAGCTGTCTTCAGACACTCCAGAAGAGAGAGTCAGATCTTGTTATGGATGGTTGTGAGCCACCATGTGGTTGATGAGATTTGAACTCTGCACCTTTGGAAGAGCAGTCAGGTGCTCTTACCCGCTGAGCCATCTCACCGGCCCTAAGTATTTTTTTAATTGAATATTTTATTTGTTTACATTTCAAATGTTATCCCCTTTCCCGGTTTCCCCTCTGTAAACCCCCTATTCCATCTCCCTTTACCCTGCTTCTATGAGGGTACTCCCACACCCACCCACTCCCTCCTCACCACCCTAGCATTCCTGTACACTGGGGCATCAAGCCTCCCCTCCCACTGATAATCACCTGCTTTCCTAATGACCGTACTTAGTCACCAAACACACAGTTTTGTTTTTTGCTGTGGCAGGTATTTTATGACTGTAACCGATGGCCAGGTGGCACAGATACCAAAACAGTACACAGTTTGCTGTCGGTGCCACGTAACTCTCCTCTGCCTGCGAACTTCCTGCCATTTAAACCCAGATGCCCGGTGCGAAAGGGCGCAGGCTCACAGCGGCCAGGCAGGCACTTAACTGGCTTCACCTTTCTGATCTACTGAATTGTTTACAAGAGACAAGGAAACCCACATCTCAATTTCAAAAGATAAAATGCTAGTTTACCAGGTAAAATCTAGTAACACTGTACTCTGTATCCATACAAAATCATTTGACCCTTCAGCCACACAAAGTCCAAATTTTAGGCCTAATATGCTAGAACCTAGGTTCTCTTTTTCTTAAAAACAAAGAGCTATATACAGCTACATTCAATAAAGCCAACAGTCTCTGGATGTAAGCAGTTAAGAACAGGCTTCCACAGTTAAGACAACACATACCAATAGAGACACCCATATGCTGAAAGCCTCTGCAATTACCACCTCATGCTTAACTTACTAATTAGCAACAGCCACCGCCGAGAAATGCTGGAACTGACTTCAGAGATGAACGCTGCCGTATGCAAATCTGTCCTCGCTTAGCTGATCAACACTTTCTGATTCTTCCAGAACATCTTTGATGTGATACACAGAAATTGTTAAAAATCGAACCTGAGACCTTTGACTCAGAGTCTCTGGAGCTAAGGCAATACAAAACAGTATCAATCGACCAGTATCACCTCAAATGTCCAAGAAATCAGTAGAGGTAGGAGTGCACATGAAGAGGCCAGCTCTTTCTTCCTGACTCCCCAGCCCTGAAGAGATATAAAAGCCAATTCCAAAGCAGGTGTTAACTGGTGAGCAATGTGAGGCTTCGAATAAGCGTCAAAAACCAGGGATCCTCGGATTCCTAACAGAAAATCGTGCGCAGTCCTTCCATCCCAGGTGGGGTCACAGCAGAGGCATTCAAAAGGGATGCCCTGTGCTGTGTGTGCTGCGTAAGGATGGAGCCTAAGGCTCCGGGCACGCTAGGCAAACACTTTATCTTTGCTACAACCCAAACCTAGTAAGTTTGTTCTTACACGGGAGGGTGACTGAAAACTGTCATTTTCCTACACCACAAAACAAAAACAAACAAACAAACAATACCTGCTAATGCGACAGGTGTCTGTTGTTGTGTCTGTTGTTTTATTGTCTTAAAATAGGGTCTCACTGTGTAGCCCAGGCTTAGCTAGAACTCCCTGCCTAGACCAGGCTGGCCCTCAACAGACAGAACCACCTGCCTCTGAGTGCTGGGATTAAAGGCAAGTAATACACACCAGCTCAAAAGGAACCGGAGTCTACTGAGCCATCAGCGATACTTTTGATGAGCAGCTGTTATTCACTGTAAAATGTTCCAAGAACAAGGCCAGCTACGCATCACCCAACACAGAATGACTCCTACAGCAGCCACTGTGTTAAAGACTGAAATCCTGAAAGGGGGACCTGGTAAAGAGCTGTTTCAGGGAATGTACCAGAAGCTGCTAACCTCAAATCAACGGTTCCATTTTTCAGAGAAAAATGAAGTCTTTTCAGGAAAGATTACTTTTGGCTTGTGTGCCAAGTACCTTTGTTCTGTAGGAGTTAGACAGTGGCAAAAGCAGACCAGGGGTGGCCACTTCCAGGAGGCAGGAAACAAAACAAAGCACCTGCTTACGTCAGCTTCCTCCTAGACACCTCACAGACAGCAACCCACAGGAGTAGCTGCTCTCTGTAGGTGTGGGGGTGGGGAGGGATTAGGGCAAGGGAGTACGAGTAGGTGAAGCAGTGAGGACTGAGCAGACCGAGGTGTGCTCTAACCTGTCTTAGCTTGCTTTGTACTGCACTAGCACCAAAAGCGCAGGGAAGGAAGGCTTATCCACTGGCTTACAGCTGTAGTTCAGCATGAAGGGAAGCCAGGAACTGACGAGAAGACCATGGGGGAACACTATTTCCTTACTGGCTTGCTTGGCTTGTTTTATACAAACTCAGGAGCACCTGCCTAGGGATAGCACCACCCACAGTGGGCTGGCCTCTCCCATGTCAATCTTGATTAATCAAGACTGCCTACAGGCCAGTTTTAAATCTACCCTGGGTTTAATCCCTGAAAATATATAAAAATAAAAAGCTGTAAAACTTGAGAAACTTGAAGGCACCCCTCCCTAGCTAGTGACAGCACAGTGCACTTAAAGAACACCCTTCAGGGGCTGAGACCTCCCTCGCGCACAGAGATTTCAGACCGCCCGGCTTCACCTGAACTGCCGAGAGCGGGTCTTCATTTCCATCTCTCCATGACCATCTCTAGACAATCCCTCTGCATATGTGTCACCATGCTCCCTCTAGTCAGGAAGGAAGTCTTTGAACCACTCTACTGCCTCAGTGAGTCCACGGTGACGGCCTCTTTTGGCTCCGTGCAGCCGTGCCCTTTCGTACACTGTCACAAGTCAGCTTTGAACTTTATATCTTTAGGCACACTTAGATCTGCTCATAGCCAGAGCAGCCAGGTGCATGACGGGTCCTGGGTGTGAGAAACTGGGGAGGTGCCTGTATGGTTACAGTGAGAAGAAACAATTCACGGGGTGTGCCCCGTGAAAGTGAGCGAAGAAATTACAGCCCAAACGCAGAACAAATGAGCAGGGGGGAGGTGACTTCTCAGGACTTTCACTTTAGGAAGAAGCCGTCGGAGCTGCACAGGAAGGAAACCGCACAACCTCCATGAGGCAGCCGTCCCCAGGTCACTTCTGCTGCCGCCTCCTCCAAACCACAGGCCACTGTAAGAATGGTGAGCACAGCATCGAGCTGGGGTGCTCTTTGGTCCACAGTACATGCTCCAGAGAGGATGGAAGACAGCACATATCTCCCACAGGACGAGAACATTTCTGGTGACAAGCTAGAATGTTCATTTCCCACATGAGAAGGCTACAAGCTACCTGGAGAGCGACTGACCCACAGAGCAGGGGGGCACAACAACCGGAGGCCTGCAGGCTGCAAATCCACACCACAGCCCACCCCTCTTCTCAGCGCACAGCAGCTTTAGGTATCTCACCATCTCCCCAGTACCTATGAAGACCGCACTATCTTTTCAAGCAACCGTGTCACCACTTTCTTCTACGGCTCACATTATAGTCTATGCATAGGGGTTAGTCTTCAAAAAATTATAGTTCTAAACATGCTATTTATAACCTATTTAAAATTATTTAACGGCAACCAACAACCTTTTATTGACTGCCCATCCTTATGGATGCTCGTCTACACAACAGCAGAGTAAATAGAGATGGTCCTGCTTCCCAAGGCAGCCATCCAAGACCACGCACGGTTCCTCTGGCTCTTCCAGGGATGCTGCCCCTCTCTCCAGATGTCATCTCAGATATAATCTCCGACTGAACCGGATCCCGAGTTTAACAAAATCCCACCACCAAAAAAGAACCCCTTCACTCAGGAGAACAGAATGTGGGCAAGTCCTTAGAGGAGAAAAATGAGATGGGTGGGCTCAGACCTTTCCCTAGGGATAACGTATTCTAGGTGCCTCCCCCTGGTCACTGGCTCCTTAGCTGTGCTAAGGGGTTTGAGTCTTTACAGTGTGCAAATGTGTTAGAAAGAGAACAGAACCCTCCAGGAGAGTGGCATTACCAAGAATATCTCCCTTAGACAGCACCAGAGAGGATCCAGTATCCCAAAATGTTACCATGGGTTGGTTGGACTGTGTCCTCTTTTAAAGTCCCAATACCATTTTGTCAAAATGTCAACCTATTTGGAGAAAAGGTCTTTACAAATGTAGGCAAATTAAATTTTACTTTATGTGTATGGGTATTTTTGCCTCAGTGTATGCCTGTGTACACGTCTGGTACCAGTGGGGGGCCATAAGAAGGCACCAGGTGCCCTGGAACTGGAGTTGCCCATGGTTATGAGAAGTCATACGGGTGCTAGGAATCAAACCTGGGTCCTGTTCGAGAGTAAGTGCTCTTAACCCTGACCCATCTTTCCAGCCCGCTTTATAAACGTAAACAAACTAAAATGGGGCCCTAGGTCCAAATAACTGTATCTGCACAGTGAAATGATACATAACAGTTTCTATAAATGAACTGAAGCTATATCATCAACCTGTGTAAAATTCAAGAGCACAGTACTGAGTCCAGACAAGGTGTTGCAAATCACTTTACATTATGCTTCCATTTACCAAATGTCTAAAATATGCAAAGTGATGTACTCTTAATAGATGTTAATGCAAACATATAACGATGTGTTTACACACAGCATATGAAGAAGCATCCATGCATGTGTGTGCACAAATACTGATTAGAAAACTGACACTAAGAAAGCAAGTAGCACTGAGAGATACAGATGTAAAAATAATAGTTTAGCCTTCTAAAAAAAAAAAAAACCTTTGATGCACAAATAAAAAATGTTTTCTTTGTATTTTAAACAGGCACAGATGTGCGGGGCCCTGGGTTCTAAACTCAGTACAGCAAAAGAAACATGCACACACTCACCCATAAGTAAATCTTGACTAAACAAAGCAATGTGCTAAGACATGAGTGTGTGGAGGCTGGAGAGGGAAGGGACTGCTGCACAGTCCAAGGCTGGCCCCAGCCTTCAAGCCCTGGCATTAGAGGCATGTGCCACCACGGCTGGCTTCAAAATGTTACCATATTTTAAATGCGGGAGTTGTACTTTTCTCTAGTTTTCTGTATCACTGTAATATTTTGTTAAGTTTTTAAGTAGACAAGGCAAATGTCTATCGGATAATTCCATCCTAAGAGTCATTACCACCACCTAATTCGGTCCTGTAGAGAACTGAAATCCTGGGTGGGCCTTAGTGAGTAAAGTGGGTCTAGATCCAGCCCGTGGTTCTAAGGCTGGCGGTACACAGGAGAGAAGAGAGGGACTGATGTAATTGATACATCATGCATAAAACCCAGGCAAATGTTTAAAGTGATGACCTAACCAATTTCTCCAAACTCTAGAGCTGGACATCTGAGGAGGGAAGACTCCGAACTCCCTAAGCAATCTTACATCTCCTTCTCCGGAAGAAATCAATTGGTTTTTTTGTTTTTTTTTTCCAGTCTTTGGTCAACAGCTGCTCAAGCCTGTCGCTCATGTTTCAGATTGTGTGTGAGCAGTGTTTCATATAAATGTGGAAATACCTTATTTTACCTCTGACTAAAGTTCCCAACACCATTAAGATTCATTTTGAAAATAATATCTTACTGCAAGTGCCTCTGAAGCTGGAGAAGGCCAGACAGCAGCCTGTTACTACTGCTGTGGCTGTTATTAGAAACCAGGCTCGCTTTCCGCTGGCAAGTGAGCCTTAGGGACATCCCATGGTGCCTCTACAGCGTCTTGATACAACTCATCCAAAGAGTGTCAGTCACATCTTTACTGTTGCTGTCTGGGAGAGACGCTCTAGCACCAGACACTATGTAGCAGGATGTCCGACAACCCTCAAAGTAACCTCAGAAGATATTAACCCAGGCAAAGAGCACTGCCCAGTCTCTCCTCTCCTGAACAGCAAGCCTCACTCTTTCTGCTGTGGCTACGTAGTTATGATGAGAGGACCTATCAGGTCCTATTAAACCGGTGCTTCCCAACCTTCCTAATGCTGGGACCCTTTAACACAGCTCCTCATGGTGTGCTGACCCCAACCATACAATTATGTTCTTGCTACTCCATACTTGTAATTTTGCTACTGTTATGAGTTGTAATATAAATTATCTGTGTTTTCTGATGGTCTTGGGTGACTCCTGTGAAAAGGCCAGTCAACTCCTAAAGGGGTTATGACCCACAGGTTGAGAGCCACTGTATTAAACTAACTGACAACGGCTACTGTGGTGTTGACAACGGCTACTGTGGTGTCACTCTCTAACTTAGAAAGTGAATTTACACTTTGCTCAGATATCTCAGCCTGAATTAAATAAAAAGAAAAAAAAAAAAAAGGATAGACTTCAGAGAGAACTCGGGAATATCTTGTCCAAATGACCAAATAAATTGGAGACGATAGCTCCAGCATCTGGACAATGCTCAGAAGATACAGGGTATCACAGAATAAAATACAACCAGCTCCTACCTCACTTTTAATTCCGAGTATCAATCTAACCACTAAATAGTGTAGGCAATGGTAAAATTAAAACAAAAACAAAACAAAAAACCAAAAAAAAAAATCCATCGTGATGGAGCATGCTTAGAATCCCAGTTGAATCCCAGTTGAGAGGCTAAGGCGGGAAGATCCCAAGTTCAAAGCTCACCTGAGTTACATAGGGAGACCTTTGCATTTCAAGAACACAATCCCCACCAGTTACGTAGTAAAATGAAAAACTCTCATGAACTTATAATATATATTTAATAATTTTTTAACGTTTTGTTTGGTTGGTTGGTTTTTTGTTTGTTTGTTTTTGAGACAGGGTTTCTCTGCGTACTCCTGGCTGTCCTGGAACTCACTCTATAGACCAGGCTGGCCTCGAACTCACAGAGATCCATTGCCTGTCTCTGAGTGCTGAGATCAAGGGGTTACTTCACCACACCTGGGATGGGTTTTGCTTTTCTACTTCATATTCTTCCATGATTGAGACATCTAAGTCTCAGAGGATGCAAGAAGCCCGTCCACGAGACATGACAATTAGGATGGCCGCTGTTGATCAAGCACTCACCACACACTAGACACTGTGGTTTGAACCTTGCACACACTTATTACTGATTCATCACAACATGACCTGCTTAATAATAACAGCTGTTTCCATTCCATAAAGGAGGACACTGAAGGTAAAATAACTTTCCTGCATTTGACCACCTAGTAAATGCCAGAACTGGTGTTTGGCCCCAGGGCTGTCTGGCTTCAAAGCCTGTGATCTTAATTGCCGCCTTAGAAGTCTGGAATGGAGGGTACAGAAAAATCTAATCAGACCTGAATTGAAAGAAACTTAATCAAGTCATGTATCTTTCTTCCCTGAAGTTTTCCCAGATGTAAAATGAGAGTGCTATCAATTCCTTTCCTCATAATAATGAGGCGCTAGAAGCTCATGGGATATATACTGGCAACATTCCATTTAGGATAAAAAAGATCTGTGTACACACAAAATAGGTCCATGAACACTCATGGCAGCTTTATTCATACTAACCCAGAATAGACAAGGCAAACGCAAACGTGCATCAGCTTGTGAATGGATAAACCAACATGTAACAATGCACTATTTCTCCGTCATAACACGGGGTGACGTATTGATACATGCTTCAAATGGATGAATCTGGTAAATCCAACACTAAGTAAAAGAAGTCACACACAAATTGCCACTTACGGCAGAATTTCCCTCAATTAAAAAGTTGAAAGCAAGGGAAAGCTGGGCATTAGGGTAGAGTAAAAGCCAGGGGTTGAGACATAGAGCTTTTGAATTGTAACAAAAGTGGTTGCTAATGGCTACAACATTTCTTTTGGAAAGGTGAAAGTTCTCTAAATAGCCAGTAGTGACGGCTGCATAACTCTGTAAAGGTAAGCACCACCTGACTGCACACTTTTAAAGGGTATCACACACGTGTATGGATCACAATACAGCTGCTGCTGTTTACTGTCAAGAGCATCGGAAAATATGGCAGCCAAAGCAAATGCACTGAAGTATGTTGAAGAAATATATTTTTGACACTATGTACTTATTACATGGTTATAAAAAGACATGGCGACACATGCCTTTAGTGTCAACACTGGGGGTGGGGGTGGGGCGCAGAGGCAAGCGGATCTGACGTCAAGGCCAGCCTGGTCTGCAGAGAGAATCCCAGGACATCTAGGGCTACCCAGAAAAGCCCTGCCTTGAGGGGAAAAAAAGCAATCACTCAAGCTTCATTACACACATTCATTGCAACCCCCCCAAAAAACCACAATAAAACAAAACAACACAACAACCAACCCATGGCCTTCTACCACTTCCGGTGGCTGCTATCTTGTCCTATGAGAATTTAATTCCCTTCAAAGTACTTAGCTCCTCCGGCTCCTGAACACCCAGTTAATAAAACAATAATAAAATGCAATCTAAACTTGCTGCTGATGGGAACCGCAGGGACTTGTCCTGCTTCCAAGCAGCAAGGAGAGGAAGCCACAAAGCCACCAGGGCCCACACTCAAGGCCAGGAGAGGACGGCAAGAATCTAGATCTAGTGGAAACATCTGGAAGCACATCCTCAGGACCTCTACAGTGAAATCAAACACCAGGACAACCCTAAAGACACCACTTTGGTAAACAATCTGCACCGGCATGTGCAGATCAACACAGACACACCGCATTTCTCCTCTGCCCCCTCTTCCTAGAGCACTGGTTCTCAACCTTCCTTACTCGAGACCCTTCAATACATGCTGTGCTGACCCCAACCATATAATGAATTTCCTCCATACTTCATGATGTGAATACCGGTGTTCTCTGATGGTGTTAGGCGACCCCTCCGTGAAAGGGCATTGGATCCCAGAGCAGACATAACCCACAGGGTTGAGAACCAGGATAGTAGAAGGCAAACACAGGGCCTCGCTGGGGAGCCTTCTGGCACCGAGCCATACCCACACCCCACATTTCAACAGTGCTCGTCTAAAAGCACAAAGTTTAACTTCACTTTACTCTTAAGGAAACAGAGGCACGAACAATGAGCAGAGTCAATTCTAAGTTCTGTGCTACAGCATGTTCTGAATTCTTCCACTCTGTTCACCTGTCTCTCACCAGATCACAGAACAGCAAGGTTGAGTCTGCATTTGTCGCATGAACTTGGCCCAAGAAAATTTAATGTCCCTTTGGTTGCTCTGTGGTGTTTGTTTGTTTGTTTAAAATTTGGAATTCCATTACATAAATTTCACTTGAAACACTTGCTCAGGATTCTATTAAATGTTTTTAAACAAATAAAGCAATCCAGCCAGACTTCTCTGGTTAATCTTTCATGAATAATGAATGAAAGACTCAAAAACCTATAAAATTTTTACAAGGATAGAGATTCCCTTCCCAGTACTAAAAAGAGTTTCAGAGCTGATCCAGAAATGCTGCTATGAAGCCGGCGCGAGAAAATGCCTTCTGGATACGCTGATCCAGTGGAGACAGAGAGAGAAAGGCGATTCCCTAACATCAGGGAAGCTCTTGACCCTCCCACCCGTGTTCTCACCTTTCTCAGATTTGCTGGGATTTCTCTGCAAGCTGCTGTTTCTCAAGTTACCAAGCATCATCATCTCTTCCTCTTCTTCCTCCCCCCCCCCCCAACGGTGTTTAGCTCACACTTCAGAAGTCAGGAAGGGACTCAAACTTGCCTCACAATCCCAAAGAAAAGCAAGCAACTGGGCCAGACTCAGCAAAGATCATCTGAGCAGTCAACCTAAGCGCCAGATCTGGGGATTTATTTACCACAGCTGCCGCTAGCCTGTCTCCAAGACCGCAGACACAGAAGGCACAGGATTAGGACTGGGACAAGGCGCCACAGCTTTCCTAGTAACTAAAGAACAGCTAGTTTTGTTTTTTACCTACAAGGATTGACGTGCAAGAGTAAACCCAGGTCTCTTTTTGTTTTTGCTTTTGTTTGTTTGAGACAGGGTTTCTCTGGGTAGCCCTGGCTGTCCTGGAACATGCTCTGTATACCAGGCTAGCCTCCAACTCAGAGATCTGCCTGCCTCTGCCTCCCAAATGCTGGGATTAAAGATGTGTGCCACCACCACCTAGATTCACCAGGTCTTATTTGATTTTTTTTTTAAATGTGAATTTATAGACCACTCCCATATTTATTTAAAAGAAATGTACTTTATTTAAGTTAGATTTCTGCTCATTCAATTCTCAACCACCTTCTTTGCAATGATTAGTCTTGACCTTAATTAAATACACTTCTGACAGTATCTTATAAACGTGTAAGGATTATTATTTACTTGATGTGGTGATAAAACTTAAATATGGTCCCTCTCCTTTCATAATGTACACTCATTTTCCCAAGCTGTTCAGCCAAAGACAGCACGTCTAAGTATGGAATTAATGATTGACCATTCTACAAGTGACAACAGACTTCCCCTGGTCCAGATCTTTAAGGCTCTAACGGATACAGACATGATCCAGTGCAGATGAGAAGAAGCCCGGGTGAAGAGATGTCTTACAGATGGCCTAGTCATGGGCCTGGCTCCAGACTCCTTTAGTATGCTTGCTATCACCTGGGCTCCATACTCAAAGGCTGGAGTTCAATTCCCTCATCTATCTGACTCCCTTATCACCGGGAGGAAGGAGATCAGAATGGCTCCAGGCACATATATCCTACCAGCACAGAGAAGCAGTCTCTCTTTTACTATTTTATAATTAAATTCTTGTGACTCACCCTGCTGAGTTGATCCAGCAGCCTTTGGTTCTGTTCTGACAGTTCCTGGACAGCTCGGGTTTTCTCTCGGTCGGCTTCCCGAAGATGGACCTGCTGCCTCTCCAGTTCGTCCTGTAGCTGCTTCACGTCAGTCTCCAGCTCAGACACCCGTCCTTCCCACTCCCCTTCTCGATTCTCGAATCGCCTTCTCAGTTCATGTTTCTCTTGTTCTAGGTGCTGGGGCCAAAAAAAAAAAAAAAGAGAGAGAGATTAAAAGCATGAAAATTCCTAGCCTTTTTTTCTTTTCCGTTTTCACACTTTTTTTCCCAGACAGGGAACACAACAAAACACCCTGCCACACAGGGCATGTTGCCCAATTCACAGTTACAAAAATATTCTCTTCTAGAACACAGGACTTGTCTCACAAAGAAAATATCATTCCTACTGGAAACACTTAATGTTTTGTTTCTTATCCCAGGGCAAGACCTGGTTCTAGACTTGGGAATTCACTTGCAATTTAACAAGTCATCTTTTGATTGAACTACAAATTTAAGCAACTAAAAATGAGCCGGACAACCAAAATACTCGGTACTTTTTAAAAAGAGGCCTCTCCTGGAGCCATCTTTTATGCTTGATGGTTACAGGCCAAGAAGCGAAGATGGGGGGAGCTGATTTGTGTTTAAGTTACCCGATTTATTTAGTACTCCAAATCACAGCTTATATATAAGACACTACTACATTTCAAAAGTTTTAAGGCAAGTTCAGTTTCGGGCCTTATTTTGTGTATGTGCTGCCTGGGTTGTACGTCTGTGCACATGTGTGTTTGGTGCTGGACATGACAAAGTGTTGGATTCCCTGGAACTGGAGCGACAGATGGTAACAAGGTGCCATGTGGGTGCTGAGAACCAAGTCCAGGTCCTCAGGAAGAACAGCCCAGTTCTCTTAACCACTGAACCCTTTCTGCAGCCTGGTCAGGCATACTTTAAATCATGCATTAGGAACAGGTCCTGTGTGCCGATTCCCGCTTCAGTCACTCGTTCCCCAGTGATTACTCAGGCAGAGAAACTTAACTAGAGACACTGGCGATGGACAGCACAGACATGGTCTTTGTCTTCGTGGGCTTCCATGCCAGTGGAGGACAATAATAAAATGCTGTGACAAAGATGTTCTGAAGTAACAACTCAATCAAAAAGGAGTCCCTTGGCAGCCAGGCGGTGGCTCACGCCTTTAATCCCAGCACTCTGGAGGCAGAGGCAGGCAGATTTCCGAGTTCGAGGCCATCCTGGTCTACAAAGTGAGTTGCAGGACAGCCAGGGCTATACAGAGAAACCCTGTCTCAGAAAACAAAACAAAACAAAACAAAAAGGAGTCCCTTGACGTGAGGGAAACAGGCACACACCTTTCTGTTTGTGTGAGGGAAGCATCGATGTCCAATACTAGGCAGTGTGTCCAATACCAAAACGACACTTGAGTCTAATTAGAGTAACAATTCCCAACACTCGGTGAGCTTAGCAAAGTTCTCGTGCAACTCTTCAAAATACACAGACTTAAGCTGGGCGTGGTGGTTCATGCTGTAAGCCAGCCACGGGAAAGCTCAGGCAAGACTGCCATGAGGGGGAGGCCTCCTCAGGCTACAGTGAGAGATCCTGTCTCAAAAACAAAAGATAGTGACATGGATCCTACTTCCTAAGGCTGAGGTTCAGTCAGGACTGGAGTAAGGTTATTTCGACACCCCTAAAATAAACTTCTTAGTGTCTTCCTTCGGAGAGCTTGGTCACCTCTTCCTGGGAAAGCTCGCTCCTAATTGAAGTCTCTCTCTCTATATGTGTGTATATATATAGATAATATATATATAATCACATATATTCATATATGTGTGTGTGTATATATGTATATATATATATATATATATATATATATATATATATATATATATATATATGAACGTTTCTTTTGGAAACCTCAAGTGTCTGTCAGCTTACAGTCNAAAAAAAAAAAAAAAAAAACAGTGGTGGTAGGGTGGCTGGAGCGAAGGCTCTGAGCTTAAAAATCACTTCGTGTTCTTTCAGAGACTTGAGTTTGGTTCCCAGCTCCCATATGGTGGCCCACGGCCATCTGTAACTCCTGTTCCCGATTTGACCTTTGTGGGCACCAGGCATGCATCTGGTACACATACATACATGCAGGCAAACACTCATGCACATACAAGTAAAATAAATAAGTCTAAAAAAGAATAAACTATGGGGAAGAAATCACGTGTAGGTATCAAATGAAACAGACTGGAATAAACTAGTCACTCTCGACGGTAGCACTACAAGGGTCAACATGGGCCGACAGGCAGGGTATGCTTAGTGAGGCACGGCCCTCAGCGTCATCAAATAAATACATCCATCAGCTAACAAGCAACTAGTGAATATATTTTCAAGTGTACACAAAAGAAATTTGAGAATCAGGTACACTACACACTTATGGTCTGGCTGGTTGGGGACTGAGGCAGGAGAATGTCCTAAGTACCGGAGTTCAAGGCCAACTTGGGCGACACAGTGACATGGTGAGACCCTATCTCAAAAACAAATTATGCTTTTCAAATATATATATTATACATATACATATGTATAACATATATGTATGTATATACACATACATATATATAAGTATATACATACATATATTATATATATATATATATATATATATATATATATATATATGAACGTTTCTTTTGGAAACCTCAAGTGTCTGTCAGCTTACAGTCACGTAAGAGAGCCAGACCCACTGTCAAACCTGAGGTGAGCCTAAATGACAAGATCACCCCATTCCATCCTGTCATCTTACTCCTCTTAACTCTACTAAGTGGCCTGCAATATCTCTAAAAGCCAATTTACTCCCCCAGGATGAAAATGTATCATGCTTGAGAGGACTTGCCAGAGATTAAAAATAGCAACCCAAAATGTAAAATTCTGAACCCATCATCGAAGGCAAGTGCTCACGAAAACGTTCGAACTGGCCACATTGAGGGACCTTTCATTTGGTTACGGTCGCTCTAGTCCACAGGCCTGAAGTCGCACAGCTTTATAACTTAAACCCTTTCAGTCTGGAGCGTGCGGGAGGCGGAATAACAAGGGAGAGACTTCCACTGACCAGCACGTGAACGGCTCCTCCTATGCCGCAGAACTTTCCAAACCGAGGATGTTTTAGACTCTAGAATTTTCACCAAGATAGGAGATAGAAATAAAAGCTGATTGCAACCAGGGAGTGGTGGCGCACGCCTTTGATCCCAGCACCTGGGAGGCAGAGGCCAACTTGTTCTACAGAGTGAGTTCCAGGACAACCAGGGCTACACAGAGAAACCCTGTCTCGAAAAACAAAGGAACAAACAAACAAAAAAGAAATGAAAAAGAGCTGATTGCAATCCTAAAAGTGTGAAACTAAAAGTGTGTTGGGTTTTACCCAACATGAGAACGACTGAGCAGAAGGCAGAAAGAAGCAAGAACTCAGTAGCCACAGTGTCACCGAGAGGCCAGGTAAATCAGGCTTGTGCTTGAAAAGAATAGAGAGACTTAAAAATATTCAGCAGACAGCTGCTAGTGAACAGCCCATCTAAGCAACTCAAACAGCCCAATCCACTCGGAGGGTGGGGCTGAGACAGCTGGTGCTGACTGATCTAATCCCTCCTTATATTTAACAAGAGATACGCTCTGCATTTCAGGTGTCCCAAGCCTTTGATGAACGGCAGCGGGCAGAATCTGACCTTTCGGACAGAATTCAACCTTTGGTCTCCTCTAAGAAATGTCTCCTAGAATTACATTCTCACGTAAGCTTTAAATTAATCAGTGAAGTCTAGGGAGAATTTTCACACATATAGGTCTCTATCTACCTGTGCTAATATTTTCCAGGGTTACATGGTACTTTGAAAATAAACACCAAACTTATCAAGAAAACTCTAAGAGGAGCCTAAGAAGGCATTAAAAATGAAATGTAACATGGGATTCTGCAACAGAAGAAAAGACATTTGGTACAGACTTAGGAAATATAAGGACTTTATTAGTTATGACACATGTTACTGTGAAATGTTGGCAGAAAGATGAGTCTGGATGTAGAAACTATGGATACTCTATTCTGATTCCAATTTTTCTCTAAAAATAAAATCAACCATTAAAAAAAAAAAAAGAACAAATCAACCAATCTTTAAAACAAAAAAAATTAGCGTTACTAGTCTAAGTAAAACAGATACTTGTTGAAATGGATTTTGGGCAAAAATAAATAGTAACACCATCCTCCTCAGGCCATGGCTCATGAAAAATACCAGAGGGAAAGCTCTGTTCTCTAGAGTAGCGAGCGCTGGATGTACAGCAGGGTTCCTGGGCCTTTCTCCAAGTGGAGCAGTGACTCCCAGAGACTCGTCTCTATCCCCCTCCATCCCTCACTGGGGGGGGGGGGGGGGGGAAATCTGTACAATAATCCCCAGAGAACAAGGGCAGTAAGTGCAAGTCAGTAAGGACCTGGGTAGACACATGGTTTCAAATCATAAGAGCTATTATAGATACAGAAGAGACCACCAAAAATGCCGTTCAACTAGACTTTGAAGCGTATGAACAATATATTCTAGCCAAGCCACAGAACTTCTAAATATGCTAACCTCGAAACAATTAAAGGCCAGTAATAGGCCTCTAATGAATCAAATGCTTTTATATTAAAAAAAACTTAATAAAATCCTAGGTGTGGCACGTAGAACTAGAAAGATACTATGCAGAAAAGATCTTGAAGTTGGATTGTTGTAAAATTAGAAAAGCAACCATTTTGATGACACCAATATAAAATCAGTCTCTGAGATCACTACCACTATTACTAATCTTTTTTTTTTTTTAATTTTTGGATATGGAATTCCACCTTGCTGCCTGCCCACAGTGCCCGGGAATTAGAACACATACCACACGTTTAACCTCCAAACCACTTTGTCAGAAAATGTGTTTGATGTCAATGTCTGACGACAGTAAATCCTTCTTATTGAAGTACACTAGTTTTCTACTTCCAAGGACTTAATTAAAAATACAGCTGCTACATTAAACTCTAGAAAATATTTTGTCTAAACAGGCATTACAATATCTAATTTGTTCAAAAAAAAAAAAAAAAAAACAGTGGTGGTAGGGTGGCTGGAGCGAAGGCTCTGAGCTTAAAAATCACTTCGTGTTCTTTCAGAGACTTGAGTTTGGTTCCCAGCTCCCATATGGTGGCCCACGGCCATCTGTAACTCCTGTTCCCGATTTGACCTTTGTGGGCACCAGGCATGCATCTGGTACACATACATACATGCAGGCAAACACTCATGCACATACAAGTAAAATAAATAAGTCTAAAAAAGAATAAACTATGGGGAAGAAATCACGTGTAGGTATCAAATGAAACAGACTGGAATAAACTAGTCACTCTCGACGGTAGCACTACAAGGGTCAACATGGGCCGACAGGCAGGGTATGCTTAGTGAGGCACGGCCCTCAGCGTCATCAAATAAATACATCCATCAGCTAACAAGCAACTAGTGAATATATTTTCAAGTGTACACAAAAGAAATTTGAGAATCAGGTACACTACACACTTATGGTCTGGCTGGTTGGGGACTGAGGCAGGAGAATGTCCTAAGTACCGGAGTTCAAGGCCAACTTGGGCGACACAGTGACATGGTGAGACCCTATCTCAAAAACAAATTATGCTTTTCAAATATATATATTATACATATACATATGTATAACATATATGTATGTATATACACATACATATATATAAGTATATACATACATATATTATATATATATATATATATATATATATATAATATATATATGAAGCAGGGTAAATATATGTAAGCTTTTGTTTTTAAGTTCTGGTAGAGTACACATTACATATAATCTATGACCTCAACCACTTTCGCCATGTCCAGGTCAGCAGTGTTGGGCATGACACTGGGCAACAACGCCCCTCTCGTCTCCCCCCACACACCCAAGTTTTAAAAGTGTAACGCTGGCATTAACAAGTAGACCGGCACAAGAGTGAAGATCTTAAATGATAGTATCTTCAATGATAGTTTAAGCAGGTTAAGCTATTTTAGTCTTACCCATGGAGTCAATTACAAAATGTCAAGGGTCGTTTATTTATCCCTTCACAGTAGAACCTTTTTGTTGCTGTGGAATTTTGAAATCCTTCCCTTACTGCAAGCGCCACATGGAAGCCAGGATTTGTGTAACTGCACACCATGAGATCTGTCACTCATCAATCTGATAGGATGCTCTTTTCAAGCTCACCGTTTCTTCACTCAAGTCCCTCTCTGAAGGAATTCCCAATCTCCAGGGCAAATCTCCCGGGTAGTTACTCCTTTACAGTGTCGGGTAACCCAATCGATTAGGAAGGAAAGGGACACCCTTGTATTTCCAGACCTCTACTTCAAGTGGGGATTAAACAAGTCAATTCATTAAGGTAGCAGTGCTCTGCTGTACTCTGGCTGGCTGGGCCCAGGTTTCACAGACAACTTTTCAAGCCGTGTATCAGGGGTCCATCGACCGGCAGGCCTCAACGGGCCCGGCTGAAACACAGGCCGCTCACTGGTTTCCTTTCTTCTTCTGATTTAACTTTCGATAGGTGACGAGACTCCAGACACACATCAATCCCACTGCCGAAGTGTTTCTCCACTCACATTCTGACCAAATAGAGGCAGTGGAGGAGAACCTGACAGAGAGCTGGTTTCGGGCCTGGTCACATCTGTACTATGATGTTCTCGTAATGAGAATGAGGTGAACCAGTCCAAGACAAACGGGTAACCATGCTGAACGCAGCAGGGGCAGAGAAGCCTACAAACTCGACCCTGCTCTCCTTTTAATTTTGAAAATCTACCACTTTAGAATGGTTATCTTTTTCTAGGTACCCTGAGCTACCATTCAAGACTCTTTCTACTTAAGAGCAAAAACCCAATAAACACAGCTGTAGACGATGTTGTTGCATGGAATTAACAGAAATATTACTCGTTTGAAAGCATACTTAGGATTATTTATTAACTGGGGGGTGTGTGGGGGTCAGAGGACACGTTGCTAGTGACATCCTCCTCTTTTCCCACGTGGGTTCTGGGGATCCAATTAGGGCAAATGACCTTACCCACTGAACCATCTTGCCAGGAAACCACCCCTCCCACGGGGGTGGTGGTGGTGGAAGTGTTTTTAATAGTGGTTAAAAGTACCATAGATGCTAAGACCCTGGACACAGGAAACTACTACTGAGATACACATAGCTCTTGAAGCCCAAACTAATCACATGTTGAGCCCTGTCTTCTCAGATTTTTGCAATGGAGCCCCATCCCCTAATCCCTAAGCATTTGAAAGCTATATAAAGCTCCTCTCCAGGCACTTGTTCCCCACAACTCTCTGCCAGCAAGTTAAGCCAAGGGCATCCAGAGGCCTTAATGCCTGGACTGGAAAAGCTCTGGGCTAACACCCTGATTAGAGATTAACCGTGTCTCCGAACACCTGAAGCATATTTTAAATGCTTCTCGATGTTCTCATTTCTGCGTGCAGATATCGCCTCGGTGCTGTATAAATTAGTCATACTGTAAGCTCTATTTTAGACTCTGTGTACAGTACATATATAGAACGGCCCACAACGGTGGGAGACGTGCACGGACCCACAACCGAGCAGGGTGGGAAAGGCAGGTGGGCTCAACGAACGCGCTGATGCTGGTGAAAACTATCCCTCCTGCCTCCCCGTTCTCGGTGATCATCTTCGAGGTAGAACAGGCACGGAAACGGGGAGGACAGGCGGGCACCCCAGCTCCCCACCCATGCCGCCGGAAGGTCCTCACCTCCAGCTTGTCCGTCAGCTCCTTGTGCATCTGCTCGTACTGCCGGCTCATGTCCTGGTTCCTCTCGAGCAGCGCCTTGCCTAGCCGGGCCGCCAACACCAGATCCTTCTCCTTCTGGCGGATCACCGACAGCAGCTCGGGATCCTGGGTAGGCGGCGGCGGCGATCCGTGCCCCTCAACCGGAGACTCTGGCTCCGCCTGAGGATGCTCGCCGGGCTCGGACGGCCGCTCCCCGGCCGCCAGCAACGCCAGCTCCTCCTCTAAGGCCAGTTCCAGTTCCCCGGGACCCCCGGGGAAGGAGACGAGGGCGGCGGCGGCGGCGGCGGTGGGACTCCGGACTGCGTCCCCGGCCCCAGCGGGCAGCTCCATGCAGCAGGCGCTGTCCGGCTCGGCGGGTGCTGAAGCTCGGCCGGCCAAGCCCAGGCAGAAGGCGGACATGGCCCGCGCGCGCCGAGCCCGCAGCGGTGCGGCCCGGCCGGCGCGCGCCAGGCTGCAAGGCGGGGGATGGGGATGGGGATGGCGGGGG
>NC_034612.1:5602858-5613421 GCF_900095145.1 Mus pahari
GCCGGCGCGCGCCCGGGACGCGGACGACCGGGGTGGGCAAGCAAGAGCGGCAGAAGAAGGGGAGATCGAAGAGGGGTCGCGGGGGGCGGAGCGGGAGGGGAAGCCGCGCTGAGGATCGCCGCCGCGGCCGGGGGTTTCAGCCGCCCTGTTGCTGTCGCTGTCGCTGCTGCTGCTGCGGTCGCCGCCGCCACCGCCGCCGCCGGCCGGCCGGCGCCTCACGGGGAGGGCTGCGCTCCGCTGTCGCTGCGACGCTCGTTGCTGCTGCTGCTGCTGCCGTCGGCCGCTCCTTGTAGCCGCGCTCCATGTCCCCCGGCTCGGCGGCAGCAGCGGCGGCGGCGACGGCTGCTGCTGCAGGGGCCGAGGCGGCGGCTCGACATCGTTGGCCGCGCAGCCCCGGAGCCCTCCTTCCTTCCTGCCTGCCCGGCCCCGCGGCTCACCGGGCCGAGGCACCCGCCCTGCTCGCCTCGCCCGGCTCGCTCGCCTGCCCGCCCGCCCCGCGCTTCCGGCCGCGCCCCTCTTCCCCGCCCCGGGGGCCGGCGCCTGACGCGCGCAGGCACCTGTTCGCCGCCGCGCCCGCGCGGGATTCGCCCGCAGCTCCGCTCGCCACAGCCGCGCCCAGGTGGCGCCGGCCTAACCCCGACGTGGCCTCACGCGACGCGGGGACGGCTGCGCGCGCCGCCCGTGGGAACGCTCGGCGCGTCCCGAAAGGCCAGAGCCTCTCCTCCCGTGGGGTGGGGGGGACGGCCACGCCCCCGACCTGGAGCCCCGCCCTCAGCCTCGTTCCCAGCTCGAGGTGTGGCCACGCCCCCTGCGCGCTCACCTCAGGGTGCGGCTCTACGTCCACCGCTTCTCCGATTCCCCCTCGGCTGGGCGCTCGGCCACGCCCCCTGCCTCGTTTTCGCCGGGGCCACGCCCCCCGCGCTCGCACCTCTGGGTGTGGCCTCCTCCTCTTCCAGACTCCCACGCTCTCAGGTCTGATGGAGCTCTGCGGCGGCACGCGTCCTCTTCTTCCTCGCCTCCCTCCGCGGCCCCAGGCCCGCAGCCTCGCTTCTGTTCGGGGAGCTGGCGGGAGCCCCGCGTGGGCTGGGTCTCGTGGTGGGTTGTCCTAGCTGGTCTGTGGGCCAAGGGGGCTGCGGACAATTCTGTGAGTCAGGGAGCCAGGCGGAGAGCCATTTGCAGTGCGGGATTTCTATCTGGACCCCTGCAGGAGCTAAGCAGTCGGGAGAGGGAGCCCTCGAGAACAGGAGGCGGAGGAATGACTCGGGGAACCCAGCATCTTCATACCGATGACTCAGGGATATGAGAGAGAAGGGTTTGTGGAGAAATAACGGGAAAAAACAAAAACCTTGCTCCTAGATGGGGCATACGAAGCAAAGACGTTCCCCAGTAATAACTACCTGAGCCATGTCCAGCTTTTTCTTTGGTCGTTTTATATGCGTTTTCTTAATCTCACAAGGGTTTTATAAAGTGTTGTCCTTGTTGCTTATACATGGGAAGGAACTCAGGCCCGAGACTCGGGTTCTGCCAGGCTGACTCTGGGATTCCCACTAAATCATTATTCTTTCTTAACATGTGACCCCCATCTGGGGGAAGATAAGCGGTGGTTTACAAAGAAGATGGGTTGATTCAGTACACTTTCCTGCGATGAGGAAAGGAGAAGGACGCTACAGGGTGACTGCCGGTCCCTTCTTTCTTTCATCGAGGTGGTGATGCTGTGTGCCTCTTATTTCGGGAGCCACAACTGGTCTTTATTGTTTCCTTTTCCTGTTTAGCCACAACCTCTTTATTTTTTTTTTAAGTGAGGTCATACTTTACCTCTTTTTATCCTGGTGAAATGGAAATTTTAGGACACCCAGAAGTTGAAACGTTTCTCGTGGGTTTTGTTCTGTATTAAATACAGAGCCTAAACAATTACCTTGTATGACAATCCACTCAAGGCAAGAATCCAAAAGTTCTCCAGCCTCAGGGCTGGCTTGGGGGGAAAGACAGGTGAAGTGCTATCACGTCAGATCTTAGAGCTAAAATAGGTACTCAGCCACAGTACCATTCCAGCAAGGGACTGTACCAGCACATTTTATTATGCCCTGCCACACATACCCTGGGCAGAATTGGTGGGTCTTGGTGGACTGCAGATGAAACTCCCCTTTGTCAGGTTTGAAGCACGGAAGGATGAATCTCTCCCAAATCTATAGAGAGACAGAAATGGAGAACAGGATTTCCTAATTAAAGAGAGTTTGAGCTATTTGCTTTTCCTTAATGCAGACACCTAGAAAAGAGTGGCCACACATACCCTGGGCAGAATTGGTGGGTCTTGGTGGACTGCAGATGAAACTCCCCTTTGTCAGGTTTGAAGCACGGAAGGATGAATCTCTCCCAAATCTATAGAGAGACAGAAATGGAGAACAGGATTTCCTAATTAAAGAGAGTTTGAGCTATTTGCTTTTCCTTAATGCAGACACCTAGAAAAGAGTGGCCACACATACCCTGGGCAGAATTGGTGGGTCTTGGTGGACTGCAGATGAAACTCCCCTTTGTCAGGTTTGAAGCACGGAAGGATGAATCTCTCCCAAATCTATAGAGAGACAGAAATGGAGAACAGGATTTCCTAATTAAAGAGAGTTTGAGCTATTTGCTTTTCCTTAATGCAGACACCTAGAAAAGAGTGGCTTGCTGGCCTTGAACTCATTGGTCTCTATCTATTAGGCTTAGTTGTTGCTATGGAAACGAACTTTACACCGGTTATGTATTCACAGTGTAGCCCTGCTAGCTGTTAAACTTACTCTGAACCTGAAGATGAATTTGCACTCAGGATTAAGTGTGCACCCAGATAGAAGTACTCATTTCTTAGTAAACTTTGGCCATGAGTAGTATGTTTCAATGAATGTCCAAAAAAAAAAAAAATCGTGTTAAATACAGAGAACTAGTCAGAATAGTGCTTCTTAAGTTGGTCTCAGAATCACTTAACACTCTTAAAAATTATTGAAGACATTAAAAACATTGTTTAGCATGGGTTTAGATATTGATATTTGCCATATCAGACTTTTAAAGGTAGAAGAAAGGTAGATATTTAAATATCTCATTTTTAAAAATACTAATAAACATGTATTAAAATGTACTTCATAAATAACCATGATATATCGCCAATTAAAAAAAATTAATGGTGCCACACACCTGTAGTCCTAGCACTCAGAAGTCAGAGGCAGGCAGATTTCTGAGTTTGAGGCCAGCCTGGTCCACACAGTGAGTTCCAGGATAGCCAGCCCCACACAGAGAAACTCTCTCTCTCTCTCAAAAAAAAAAAAAAAAGTCTCTGTGTGGGTATGTGTACATGTGTGCAGTTGCCCAAGGAAGCCAGAAGAGGGCATGGGAGTCCCTGAAAGCTGAAGTCACAGGCAATTGAAAGCCACCCAGTGTGAGTGCTAAGAACTGAGCTCTGGTTGTCTGGAGGAGCTCTTAACCACTGAGCCATCTCTCCAACTGGTGTTGATAAAAATGTATGAATTAAAATATTTTCTCATTAAGATATATCCTGAGGGAAAGAAAGAGTATTTTAATAACTTTTTTTTTTTTTTTTGAGACAGAGTTTCCTGGCTGTCCTTGAACTCTATAGACCAGGTTTTTGAAAGGATTGTTTTCATTGAAGTATGTGGTTTTTAAAAAATATTTATTTATTATATGTGAGTACACTGTAGCTATCTTCAGACACTCCAGAAGAGGGAGTCAAATATCATTACAGACGGTTGTGAGCCACCATGTGGTTGCTGGGATTTGAACTCAGAACCTTTGGAAGAGCAGTCAGTGCTCTTAACCGCTGAGCCATCTGTATGTGTGCCTTCATGGAGCACATGTGCACCAAGTGCATGCAGGTACCTGTGGAGGCCAGAAGAGGGCACCAGAGTCCGTGAAATTGGAGATACAGGTAGCTGTGAGCTGATTAATGTGGGTGCTAGCAACCGAACCCGAATCTTCTTGCAAGATCAATATATGCTCTTAACCACTGAGCCATCTCTCCAGCCCCACGTCTCTGGGATTTTTTTTTTTTTTTTTTTTTTTTTTTGGTTTTTCAAGACAGGGTTTCTCTGTATAGCCCTGGCTGTCCTGGAACTCACTTGGTAGACCAGGCTGGCCTCGAACTCAGAAATCCGCCTGCCTCTGCCTCCCGAGTGCTGGGATTAAAGGCCTGCGCCACCAGGCCCGGCTGTCTCTGGGATTTTTAACCCTTTAAAATCCATTAAGATATATGTGTATTGCTGTCTGGTTATGCTAGTGAACTTGCCTCTAGGCATACCAAACACCATTATACCACAGAGGGAAAACCATGAAATCTTCCTTTTTAGAAATCCCCATATTTCTAAATATGACAACACTCATTCGCTTTTTCCCAGGTTGTTTATTTCTGTTAACATCTTGATCTGTAAAAATCCAGAAAGTGTAAGGAAAAAAAATGTCTGTCAGAAAAAAAAAAAAAAACAAAAACAAAAAACAAAAAACAAACCAAAACTCTTTCTGAAAAGCCAAGTGTTGAAGAAGTATGAAGAGCCGGTGAAATGTGTGATAAGGCAGTTCTACACTTGGCATTTCCATGCAGAGTGGGGTGTGTGTGTATGTGTGTGTGCGCGCACTCGCTTGCATGTGTGTTTCCAGTTGTATATCATCTTTGAGAACTAGTGATGGAAAACATCACAGTTTCCAGAGAATCCTAAAATGCTATCCAAAGCTCCTTAAACGCATTTGGAGTTGAGTTGACTCAACATTTTGCCAAATGCAGAGCATACACTTGGGCTCCATCTCGAGTCAGTTTTTTAGGATTTTAAGAGGGAAGTGTTTACCTTCGGTGACTGGAATAGCGTTTACCTTTCCCAGCCTGGAATAGAAAATAAATTCTCAGCTACCTGAGAGCTCCCTCTTCTCTGGTGACTCTGACAACTCTAGTGTCAAGGTGACACAAGACCCTTGGTTCTTGGTCAGCCACCATAATCAGCTTTGTCCCCCACAAGCCTCCGTCATGATATACTAATTGCCAAAATAAAGCTTTCATTAGTTTCCATCACTGGAAGGCAGAGGCAGACAGAGCACTGTGAGCTTGGGGGTCTGTCTGAGCCACATCAATCAATCGATCGATCAATCTATTAAAAAGGAAGTAGAGTCTAGTGGGAGACCTTCAGCTGAGCTGAATGTGTGCCCTTGAAGGGGATTATGGGACCCTGGCCCTCTCTTTGGTTTTGCTTCCAGGCCATGAAATGAATAGTTTGTTGCAACTGCATCTTTACCATGATGGCCACCTTACCAGCCAAAGGCATGGACTTGAGGATGAACCAATATAACCTCTTTTCTCTTTAAAAAGCCACCTATCTCGGTTATTTTGTTATAGTGTAGAAAGCTGACTAATTCACAGAGGCTACAATGTGAGCCAATGGGTGTTTTTGTCTATTCTAGGAGTTTCTATGTGTTAAAAATGGCCCTTAATATAGCCATGCCACTTAGGCAAACAACCAAACTTTCTGCTTGAGGGTAGTGGAGCATACCGGTAGTCAAGCCTCCCCACCCTCCAGGTTGTGGTTAGGCAACATAGTAGCCAGAAAAATCCCAAATGATTGTTTTGGCCTGAGTAACTGACAATATTGAATAAAATGTTCCCTCCTCCTCTGCCCTCCTTCCAGTTATGATGATTTGGCTGTCTCCATTGCCGCAACTCATCAGGAAATGACTGCTTTATACTCACATTGGTTATTTTTGTTTCTTCCAAGTCCCACGTGTAGAAAAGATTTGTGGTTTAATTTTCGGCCTGTTCACGTTCTCTTCAACAGTCTTGGCCCTGAACTCATTGTTGATGTGCTTCGATGCATACAGCATTCATCGGAAGCTTGCTAGTTTTCCTTCATTTTAAGAATTTGCCAAGCATTTGCTGTGTGTGTCTCTTTGCTTTCTGCATTACGTTCTGGCTTCAGCTTTTGGCAGGGAAGTTATTTATATCTATTGATACCACTTATGCTAACACTGCGGTTTTTTGAGTGAAATTCCTCCTGTTTTTTTTCCTCTTTATTTTTCTTTGTCAGTTTTAGAGTAAACTCAGACTTAACAGAAACAGTCTACCATCTTGGTTTCCAGGATAACTAAAAATCTCCTTCGTTATTTTTAAGAATTACAATTCTTTATTCTACGGGCAGGGGACACACATTTGAACCATAGCTTGTGTGTGCTGTGGTGTGTGTGTGTGTGTGTGTGTGTGTGTGTGTAGATCAAAGAACAACTTTTGGGAGTAAGAATTCGCCCTCCCTTATGTCTTTAATATGCTCTTTAAATTCTCTGTCATTGCTATTACTACAGTTCTCATTCTAAGCCTCTAGAAAGGTATGTGCCTGTGTGTGTGTGTATGTACGCATGCACATGAGTGTGTTCATGTGTGTGCTTGTATGTGTGTGTACACACAAGTGGTGTGCATTTGTGTGCATGCATGTGTATGCTTATGTGTGTGCATGCATGTGCGTGCACCCATGTGCATGAGTGTGTGCATGTGTGTTCATGAATGTGTGTGTATGTATATGTGTGTATATGTGCATGGGTATGTGCATGGGTATGTCTATGTGTGTGTGTGTGTGTGTGTGTGTGTGCATGCTGGGATGTTGCAATGTGTGCCCTATGTGAGTCTGGGTTTTGATGAGGGGCAGTGATGGATTGAACAAAGGAGGACAGAGACATACAGACACAAGGACAAAGCTGGGGTCAGGTGTGTGTGTGCCCCGTTGGAGTAACACTTTCTGCCACTCCAACCTGGAACCCCCAGCGTGTTTTTTTTACGTAGAGTGCAGGGGCGGTGGTGCAGGGGCGGTGGTGCAGGGGTTGGCCAGGCTTGGTAGGAGGTCTCTGGAGGTGAGCAGTCTCAGGCTGGGAATGTCAGTATCAGCAGCTAACTTTGGTACACACTCGTTACTTGCTCTCACAGGGACCCCTAAGGAAAACTCTGCCATCCCTCTAAGCCTGGCTTATCTGGGAAATAGCTTTGCTAATTCCCCAGGAGTCCAAGGTTTGGAGTC
This sequence comes from Mus pahari, assembly GCF_900095145.1. Taxonomy (NCBI): domain Eukaryota; kingdom Metazoa; phylum Chordata; class Mammalia; order Rodentia; family Muridae; genus Mus; species Mus pahari. Next base: position 5,609,893 of record NC_034612.1, read on the forward strand.
CTTGTCATGGTCGTACCCATGTGACTAGCATTCAGTCAGGGGTATACTCACTCGGGGCTTTCTCTACTCCTTACTCTGGGATGATAGTAGAACATGTCAGCAAATAAAGGTAACTTGATTTATATTAGACAATGGCTGGAATAAATAAATTTTATTAGTAATAAAATACTTTGTGAGCAAATTAACTTTTGTTGTTCTTTCGAGACAGGGTTTCTCTGTGTGGCTCTCTGGCTGTCGTGGAACCCACTCTGTACACCAAGCTGGCCTTGAACTCTGCCTCCAGAGAGCTGGGACCAATGGTGTGCAACACTACTCTTGGCCACAAAATAATTTTTTAAAAGATTTTATATAGGGACTGGTGAGATGGCTCAACGGTTAAGAGGGTAAGAGCACCCGACTGGTCTTCCAAAGGTGCAGAGTTCAAATCCCAGCAACCACATGGTGGCTCAAAACCATCCTTAACGAGATCTGACTCTTTTCTTCTGGAGTGTCTGAAGACAGCTACAGTGCACTTATATATAATAAATAAATAAAATCTTAAAAAAAGATTATATATATACATATACATATACATATACATATACATACACATATACATATATATACAGCTACTATAGTATACTAGTCTTCAGACACAACAGAAGAGGGCATCAGATCCTATTACAGATGGTGGTGAACCACCATGTGGTTGCTGGGAATTGAACTCAGGTCCTTTGGAAGAAAAGTCAATACTCTTAACCGCTGAGTCATCTCTCCAACCCCACTATGTCTTTATTTTTAAGATTTATTTTTATTTTCACAAATGAGCCTGTATGTGTGCCCTCATGTGTTTATTTACAGCACATGTACACAGGGCCCTACAGGGGCCCAGAAGAGGTCATCAGATTCCCCGGAATTGGAATTACAAATGCCTGTAAGTCACCAAAGGAGGGAGATGGGAGGGAGGCAAACCCAAGTCCCCTGGAAAACTGACATGTGCTTTTTTGTTTGTTTGTTTGTTTTTGTTTTGTTTTGTTTTTGGGAGGCAGAGGCAGGCAAATTTTTTTTCTTAAAGATTTATTTATTATACATAAGTACACTGTATTTGTCTTCATACACCCCAGAAGAGGGAGTCAGATCTCATGTAGTTGTTGGGATTTGAACTCAGGACCTTTGGAAGAGTAGTCAGTGCTCTTAACCATTGAGCCATCCCTCCAGCCCCTACCAAGTGCTCTTAACTGCTGAGTTAACTCTCCAGCCTCTAGTCTTATCTTGTCCACAGCTCTCACCATAAGGAACATAAATTGTTTAAGAATATGGACTCTGCCCTAAGCACTGGTTTCAAGTTGAGGCTACCCCGATTAGTAGCTAAAATGTTGTGGGCCTGTTTGTTGATCTCTCCGAAAATAGGCATGTGTAAGTAAATATTTTTATTCACTAATGGATTCTTTTGGCCTTACTTGTTCGTGCCTATTACACAAGTCGGAACTTGGCATATTTTAATAATGAATGCGTAATTAGGAATACATAGCCAGTGCTTGTTACATAAGATATTTAAAACAAAAACAAGTAGGCCAAGCGGTCCGACAGCTTCAGAATGCTGGATCTGCTTCATATTAAAATGTCCTTATGCAGGACATTTGTCGCAAAGAACCCACTCTGCTGGATATTACACAGCGAGGATAAGGACATGTGTGCTATGAACCTTGCCTTCGAAGACTTGATAATTTACTAAGAGTTAGACAACATAAACATAAATAGCTATAATTATAGGCAGTGCTAGAATTATATTAAACGGTATATTAAACACCTTATAAATTAGGCAACGCATATTTTAGAACCCAGAGGCAGGAGAGACTGTCAGATCTAGTCGCATGAAGATGATGCGGCGGGACTGCAGAGAAGGCTAACAGGTAAGAGTATTGGCTGCTCTCGAAGCGGGTCTGGGGTCAGCCCTGGCACCCTTATCAGGTAGCTCCCAGCTATCTGTAATTCCAGTTTCAGGGAGATCTGACACCCTCTGCTGGCTTCCCTAGGTGTTGTGCCACGTGTACGTACATTCTCAGGTGTGCGCACACATGCACATATGACTAAAAGAACGAAATCTTAAAATATATACATACATACAAACACACACACACATAGACTGTCAAAAGCCTAGTCTCACCATGCCTTGTCCCCTGCTCTCTGTAGGACAGACGTAGGGGTGGGAAAAGCTCTCATCTACTGGACCAGTGTGGATATAGGGGAGATGTCCACTCCTCCATCACCCTGACCTCCCTTCTGCAGCATGAAGCTCTCTTGTTGATATGATGTGCCGCCTGCCCATTCCCAGTCTAAGACAGAAAGGTATCTTGGAGCAAAGCAAGATGCCTTCCTGTTGGGCTTAGAAAGTAACTGTGCAGAAGAGAGTTCTGTGTGTGTGTTTCATTTTACATTTACATTTGCAAAAAAAAATAAATCAAGAATTTGCAAAGGCATACTTGAGGAGGTATTCTGAACCACCCAGTTAAGAGAGTAGATGGCACAGACTAAAAAAAAAAATGCTGGTTACATAATTCCATTTAATTGAAAGAAAACCAAAAAGGAAAAAGATAGAAAAAAAAAAAAAACCCTAAACATCAAAGATATAAATCTGCATTTCCCTGGGGTCTCAATGGAATGATTCAGCCTTTTTAAAGTAAGTGGGTCAGAAAACTGCTAATCCTGTAATGATTTTATTCAACGGCGTTCAGCTGGTTGATGTATTTTCTCGCAGATCTAAAATTACAAGTATGTTAAAATTGTCAAAGTTTGGAGTCATTCCAGCAGCGCGCCGCTCGGTTTATCAACCGCGAATATGATATTTCTTCGCTTGATTGGGCTCTCATGGCTGGCTAATTTAACTTGGTATAATATCTTCAAGGCCTTCCTTTGAAACAGCAAAAGGGGAGGGTATCGTTTGCAGCTTGGTTTCGAAATTCTGCGTCCTATTCTGGACTGCCCTGGTGTATCGACACTGTATCATCGAGAGCCTCCTACAGAGGAAACCCGACAGGACAAGCCAGTTGTACCATAATAGGAGGGTGGACTTAGCACTCTGTAGATCGGTTTTGTGGAAACAGCCCAAGCTTAAAAACACAAGCTAGAATTAGCCTGGGAGAAGCACCTTATTTTCCAGTTATGGGGAAAAATACATATAATGTGAGATCCACTGCTGCCCTGGCCATCTTTGTGTGCTGTTGAATGGCATGTACTACATCCAAGTTGCTGTGTAACCACCCACACTGCCACCTTTGTCGTCTCAAAGGCTGAACTCTGTAACCATTTAACCATTAAACAATAACTGCCATTTTCTTCCTCCACCAGGATTCTGGCAATTTCTCTTTCTGTCCTTCATCTCTTTGCCTCGAAGTGGGGAGGAGGTCGCATTTTTAAAAAAACATTTATTTATTCAGAATGCATGTGTGAGCTGGGTGTGGTGGCACATGCCTTTAATCCCAGCACTTGGGAGGCAGAGGCAGGCGGATTTCTGAGTTCGAGGCCAGCCTGGTCTACAGCGTGAGTTCCA
>NC_034612.1:5613566-5622112 GCF_900095145.1 Mus pahari
TTGTGTGTTGTTGGTAGTGTATACACATCACATCTGTGGAGGTCAGAGATAGCTTTGGAAGGCATGTGGGTCTCGGGAATTAGATTCAAGTTGGCTGGTCAAACTGTCTGTTTTTTGGTGTTTTTTTTTTTTAAGTTTATTATTTTATTATTCGTGTGTGTGTGTGTGTGTGTGTGTGTGTTTCTAGCACGGATGTCTATGTACCACAGAAGAGAGCTTCATATGCTCTGGGACTGGAGTTGTAGAGAGTTGCTAACAGCCATGTGGCACTGGGAATTAAGCCTGGGTCCTCTGAAAGAGAAATGAGTCCTCCTAACTGCTGAGCCAACTCTCCAGCCCCGTGACTGAGCCATCTTGCTCGCCCAACAGTTCTACTTTCTGTAGGAAACCGACTAAGAACTTAACTATTCTTGTACCCTCATAGAAGCAGAACCACATGATGTTTGTCCTCTCATGGCTGCCTTTGTTTAACTCAGTAACCTCAGGCTTCATTCCTTTCTTATCGAAGGAAGAATTCTCTTTATGAATCTTTGTTTTGTTTTGGTTTTGTTTTTAAGTAGAAACTTCTGGTTTCCTGACACTTCTGGATGGCTGGCATATCTGAAGTGCTTTCGAGCAGATGAAGCTGTGGCTGTTGACTGTGAACTGAACTGATGATTTCCTGACAACACAGATTAGATTTGCTCCAAAGAACAATTTCTAAACAGGTCCACTTCTCCTGTATCCTAATAGTGTTTCTTTTCCACTACCTCTGGTGGGTGGTGGGCTAGAAAGGAAGTTAAAGCATTTAAGAACCCATATTAAAAATAGGTTTTGGAAAAATCAATTTTTTATTTATTAACATTGAAAAATCAATTTTATTTATTTATTTGGTTTTTCGGGGTTTTTTATTGATTTAATATTGTTTATTTTTGAGATTACAATTACATCATCCATTTCCCCCTTCCCTTCCATATACTCCTCCTTATCCTGTCCCAAATGCCTGGCCTCTTTTGCCATGAATTGCTGTTTCATGCATATATGTGAATGTACATGCATGCCTATATGTAAACGTACCTACATACACATTTGTAAAGATAACCCGCTCAGTTTGTATGTGACCTGTATGTATGTTTTCAGGGTTGGACAATTGGTATTGGATGCTGGTTTGTTGAGACAAGGTCTCCCTGAGTCATCTTGGCTGACCCGGAGCTCACAGAGACCTGCCTAACTCAGCCTCTGAGGACCGGCATTAAAAGCAATAGCGCCTCCCCTTACTCTTTACCGCTGTGGCTTTTGCCCTTCTTTATTCTCCAAGGTTGGGGTTCTAGGCGTTTTGTGTCAGTGCTTGGGATTCAAACTCAGGTCCACACTGCTAGCCCAGCAAGCACTATGATCACTGAGCCGTCAGTTGTATTCCAAGCAACTGTTCTCTTTAAAACCTCCTGCCGTATCTTCCAGAATGGCAGATTTTTTTTTAATGTCTTTTTTGTTTGTTTGTTTTTGTTTGTTTGTTTGTTTTGTTTTTCGAGACAGGGTTTCTCTGTGTAGCCCTGGCTGTCCTGGATCTCACTTTGTAGACCAGGCTGGCCTCAAACTCAGAAATCCGCCTGCCTCTGCCTCCCGAGTGCTGGGATTAAAGGCGTGCGCCACCAAGCCCGGCTTTTTTTTTTTTTTTTTTTTTATGTATATGAATACACTGTAGCTGTACAGATGGTTGTGAGCCTTCATGTGGTTGTTGGGAATTGAATTTGTTTTTGTTTTTTATTTTTATTTTTTGTTTTTGTTTGTTTGAGACAGGGTTTCTCTGGATAGCCCTGGCTGTCTTGGAACTCACGCTGTAGACCAGGCTGGCCCTAAACTCAGAAATCCGCCTGCCTCTGCCTCCCGAGTGCTGGAATTAAAGGCGTGCGCCACCACACCCGGCACTATTTTTTAAAATGGCATTCCACTTATTCATTTATGTGTGGGTGTGAAGTTGCTGTGGCACAGGAGAGTAGAGGTCAGAGGACAGCTTGCCACTGTCGGTTCTCTTCCCATTGTGTGGGTTGCAGGACTGGAACTCAGGTCATCAGCCTTGGAAACAAGCACCTTCACCCACTGAGCCATTTCCTTGGCCAAGAAGAGCTATTTGTAAAGCACCTGGTGTTGGGATGTACAATAGTTAAATCTGATTTTCCATAATGACTATACTACGCGCTGTGTCCATACAGAAGACACATTCGGTGGCACCAAAGAAAGATTCCTATAAAATAAATGCATAAGAATTAGAGAAAGAAATCCCAGCACTCGGGAGGCAGAGGCAGGCGGATTTCTTAGTTTGAGGACAGCCTGGTCTACAGAGTGAGTTCCAGGACAGCCAGGGCTTTACTGAGGAACACTACCTCAAAAAAACAAAAGAAGAAGAAGAGGAGGAAGAAGAAGAGGAAGAGGAGGAGGAGGAGGAGGAGGAGGAGGAGGAGGAGGAGGAACCAGAGTGAGGCTGAAATCCAAGGGTTTAACAAAATAAGAACTTCTGGAACTGAGGGCCAAGCCCAGGGCCTCAGAGATTTGTCTATCAGAAAGGGAGTTGCTTTCTTTGGAAGTGAAGGACCATATAAAGAATTTTGAGGTAGGTGCGGGTCCTGAGAAAGCCCACTCAGCCATGGCCTTCTAGCGTCCTGACTCTCTGGCAGTGGGAACAGTGTGTATGAAGAGTCGATCTGAGAGTCTCAGCTCCTTCCGAATGCCCCGGGTTCTAATTAGCATTCCTTACTCAATGATGTGGTTGTCCTTTGGCTTCTGTCCCCAAACACGGGGAGTGTAGCATGAGTTTTTAGCTACACCGCTGTGGCTCCTGCTCCATCTCCCTTTGCCCAGCCATTGGCCACTGGCGTCTTTATTGGTTGATCAAAAACCAACTGGGGACAACTAGGCCCTTCAGCTCTTGGACACGCAGCTTTCCAATTAAACCAAAGCCTTAGAACCAATCCCGGACAAGAGAGGATGCTTGTAGTCCTGGCAACATGAGCACTTTTGTACACAAGATCTTACATTTCTTGTTCTTAAATCATCATCATCATCACCATCATCGGCAGTAGGGATATTCAGGCTGTTATGAGCCACCTTATGTGAGTGATGGAGACCCCTAACTTGGGTCCTCTGCAAGAGAAGCATATGCTCGTAAGAACTGAGCCATCTCTCCAGCCATTAACTGTCTTCTTTTGATATCCCTTCCTCTGATCCTAAGCACCCCAATGTTTCCTATAAAGTGAGACAAAGCCAGCATCCCACAGGTTGTGAGCCTGTCGAACCCGGCCACCATGACCATGACGCTTGCCGTAATTTTTCCCCTTCCTGAAAAATGTCTCACCTACATCCAATGGAATGCTGTCTAATTGCTGATTGACAGGGAAAGGTGGGTGGGACAACACACCTAGGAAATATATTCTGTCCTATCAACTAGCCTGTCTAAGAATTCTGGGCCCATGGCAGAGAGCTCCTCTTATAGTCCCCTCCCCTCCTCTTCTCTTCTTTCCCTCTACCCCTCCTTCTTATTCTCCCCCTCCTTCCTCCTTCTTCTCTCTCACCCCACCCCGAGGAAACCTTCATTGTCCAGGTTGGCCTTGAACTCCTAGACTCAAGAGATCCTCTAGCCTTGGTCTACCAAGTACCCAGGACTACTTGTGATACCACCCTGTCCAGCGGAGCTTCTTCTGTGACATGACCTCGGGGGCTTGGGAGAGGCTATGGAAACCTGTGGGTAAACTAGGGTGTGGATGTGGGTTGAGTGACTTAACAGTAAACATAAGGTACTTCAGGGATACAAAACGGTGAACGAAAATATGCAACGGAGCAGATCGAAGCAAAAAAGGACAGAGAGCTGGATTCCTCCCACTCCCTACAAAATCAGACTCGGTCCCCGGGGAGCTGAAGCAGGGTCCTACTGTGCATACCCTTGCATTTGTAATTATATACTAGTGTGTCCTGTCAAAACCAGGTGATGGCGGAGAACCCCTTACAGTGGCTCAGCAGTGAGAGAAAAGGAGCCCATTTAACTTGGGAGGAGTAGAACACACCCCGCCCTTCCACAGAAGGTGCTCATCAGTCGCTCTCCTGCTGCATCAAAAGACTGGATTATATACATGCAAAGAGAGCACTTCTTGAAAATGCTGGTTGCCGATTCAGACCTTGTATTGATTTAGCGCAGTCTAGATTGCTCTTGGGAGTCCGTTTGGGGGACTCGGGGGATGGAGGGATAACTCAGTGGTGGAGGCACGGGTTGCTTTGCCAGAGGACCCTGGTTCGACTCCCAGCATCGACAAAGCAGCTCACGACCATTTGTAACTCCCGTTCTAGGGGACCCCAAATCCTCATCTGGGCTCCATGGAAACCAGCCCAGCATCCGGCGTGATGTAAGCACAGTCAGATTCCCCTTGTCCCACCTCCCCAAGCCTCCGAGCCCTGTGGTGGAGTGGACGCAGGACCCACAACCCTACAGGGGTTGGGTTTTTGTTTGTTTGTTTGTTTGTTTGTTTGTTTTTTGCGGGGGGGGGGGAGGACATCCAAAACCAGGTCTGGATGGTCTGTTTTGACTATGGGAAGTTCTGAAGGATACGGTTTGCTATTAAAAGCAGCTGTCGGATGATGGGATGGCTCCGCAGGTTAAGGCCACTTGCCACACAACTCCAAGGACCTAAGTGCTGTCCCCAGAACTCAGGCAAAGGTAGAGGAAGGAACTGACACCACCAAGCCATCCTCTTACCGCCACCTATGTACAGACAGCACTGTGTGGGATTGCCCCTCCATCATACCTATGAACACACAGTAATAAAATTAAAACAAGCCTAACAAAACAGCTCGGGCTGGAAAGATGACCCAGCACTTCAAAGTCTTTCCTGATCTTTCAGGAACCCAGAGTTTGGGTCCCAGCACCCACACAGGTGGCTCACAACCGCCTGTAATTCTTCAGCTTCTAGTATCTGTCGCCCTCTTCTGGCCTCTATGAACAACTGCATTCATATGCGCCCCCTACCCTACCCCGTCCCCAGGCCCAGAAATAAATAGTAGTGTATATATTTTTAAAAACAGCTGAAACAAATTTTGCCTGTAAGAAACAAACCCATGGTCATCTCTTAAATTAAGACAGAGATGTTTTGCTATGTTGACACCACCGGAAAAAGAGTGGAAAATTACAGTGTTCACACGGGTCTAAGCCATTGGTCTTAAATCATTTCTCAGTTGTCATCCTGGGTAACCAGGAAGCCACAGATGTAAGAGCCAAAAGCATCAGATACTCACAGAAATAACCTGAGATAGGGATGTACGTGTAGATTGGATATATATAAGCTGGCAAGTTCTTAGAGTCTAAAATTCAAAACCTGTGTCACTGAAAATCCCCTTCCCCCTTCTTCCTTTTGGCATTACTTTGTTTACTGGTGAATTTCCTTTTGAAAATGACAGATGGTCTCGCCTTTGCTGGAGGCAACAGGGAGACTGGATTTCATGATGGTCTGATTCTACGAATCTTTTGAATGGAGAGAAGTTCACGGAGACAGAGGTGTGTGCTGGGTTTTGCTTGCTTGGTTTATTTATTTATTTATTTATTTATTGCTAGTTTCTCTATCTGTTCAAATGAACACTGTCAAATCATTAAAGATGTAGCCTCACAGTAGGAAATGCCCTGCCCCCACCCCCAGCTGCTGTCACAAGGATGGATGCAATTTTAGTATCCCAAGAATTGAAATGTAGCAGGGTGTGGCCAAACACACCTGCAAGCCAAGTCCGTGGGAGGCAGAAACAGGAGGACAGCTGTGTGTTTGTTTACAGAAAAGAGTTCCAGACCAGCCAGGGTTACATGGTAACGCCCTGTCTTAAAACAAAAACTGAACTATAATGACACAGTCTTAAGGACAGTTGATCAGCTTCTTCATCATACCGACCTGGGGCTGGGGGTGGGGGTGGGTGCTGAAAACATTTCTTCTAAAGTCAGGGACAAAACGGGGGTGTCCTCTTTCTCTACTCTCACTCCGTATAGTGATTTAATTCCCAGCCAAAGCAATAAGACAAGAGAATTAAATAAAAGAGATATCCAGGTAGTGGTAGTGCACGCCTTTAATCCCAGCACTCACGAGGCAGTAGCAAGCAGTTCTCTGAGTTCGAGGCCAGCCTGGTCTATGGAGAGAGTTCTGGGACAGCCAGGCAGGCAGGCAGGCAGACAGACAGCTGGGCCTCGTGGCTCAGGTCTGTAGGTTCAGCTACTTGGAAGGCTGAGGCAACAGGATCACAAGTTCAAGGCCAAAGTGGATTAGCCATTGCAGCCATTGAAAAAAAAATATGGGGGGATTGTTACTATAGCCTTCTATGACCCAGTATGGAAGTTCTGTGTAAGCCTGCTCCATTTTTCCGCAGGGCCAACCCATCTGAAAATAAGTGTTCCCTGCTGACATTCGGGTGCCATATTACATTATACCCATCCGAAGAACCAGGGTGTCTGGCAGACCCTGCCAAGCTTTCTGAAGCCCGACTGGCACTCCTCAGGAAGTGGGGTTACATTCTTCTGGACGTGACTAAAGACGAACACCTGAGTGCTCAACACTTGGAGGATCAAAGGCAGAATTTCTCTGCTTTGCTTCCTGCACGGGTGATGAATATGACAGATAAGACAATTCTACATCCTACAGGTGAGAATCAACTCTGGTATTACAGTGCTCTCTGTCTCTGTCTCTGTCTCTGTCTCTCTCTGTAGTGGGTTAGCCTGGTGTTACTTGTATTCTAAGTCTAATAATACAGAGACCCAGGTGACCTTGCCCCCAGGTTATTCTGATTGGTGAAGAAGATGTCAACAGCCGACAGCTGAGATATAGGTGGGGTTTAGGGTTGTGGGGCTTGTGGGTCAGAGGAGAACCACAAAGGGGAGAAGAAGGTGGAGGATGGAGAAGCCACCGTGGGGTGGGAGTCAAGAAAACATGGCCCTGAGGGCTGGCCAACTGGAGTTTAAGAGCAGCCCAGATAAAGCATAGTAAATAATTACTCTGGTTTACCAATAGGAAATACATGTTAATTGCATAGAGGGTAGATATCTGTTCTGCTCTAGTGCTGATTAAAGCTTATTGTAAATATAAAGGTTATGTGTACCTTTTATCTGGGAACTGAATATGGTCAAAGGCAGGTTAAAAAAAAAAAAACAAACCCAGATAGGAATTGAAAAGTTCTACGACACCCTCTGAGGAAAGCAGACATGTTAAAGAGTTCCAGATGGGGAACGGAAACATATGGTTTCCCGTTGTGTTTCTCAAATGTATAAACTGGGGCTTGATGTCAGCTGTCACAGTGAGCAGACCTTCCAACAGCCTCCCCAGCCCTGCCCCTGGCCCCCGCTCCTGGGCCGTTGTCAGCTGTCAGTCACTGTGAGCAGATCGCTTGCTCTTTTCCACCTGAAATTAAATGACAAGGGGGCGGGGGAGGGGGGAAGTTGAGTTACAGGTTAACCTGAGCAATTTAGGAAAAGCCTGTCTTTAAAAAAAAAAAAAAAAAGAAAAAAGTAGAAAGCTGGGCATGGTGGCACACGCCTTTAACCCCAGCACTTGGGAGGCAGAGGCAGGCTTATTTTTGAGTTCAAGGCCAGCCTGGTCTACAGCGTGAGTTCCTGGCTACACAGAGAAACCCTGACTTGAAGTAAAATGGGCTGTGGCTGTGGATGTTGTTGGCGTCCAGGAGTCACTCTACAAATCACAAAAACACGGATCTTAGTCAGACAGCGATGGTTTCTTGAACGCGCACCCTAACACTGATCGATCAGGGTTGTAACTCAGAATCTGGGGGCCGAGGCTACGGGCCCCAAACATTTCTCAGGGCCAGCTTATAAAGAAAAAAGAAACTACAGTGATGTCATGTGCAGGTGCAGGTGCAGGTGCAGGTGCAGGTGCAGGTGCAGGTGCAGGTGCAGGTGCAGGTGCAGGTGCAGGTGCAGGTGCAGGTGCTGTCCTGACTTGAGCTATTTTGGCTCGTTACATAGAACAGTTCTAATGGGCCTTTCTTTATTCTTATTGGTCCTACATGGAGCTTACGTTTGAATTTCTTAAGATTAATGAACCTCATAACATACAGAACACAACAGGGGATCTGGTCAGCATGACCCTGCTCTGAGTCAAGTTATTTTTCTGGGTCAATGACGGACGGGCACATTACAGCAACAATATGAAATAGCTGGCAGGCTTGGGACAAAATGGCTACAGCTATGCTGGGATGGGGCAGACAGACCTCACAGTTGTAACTCAGTGGTAGAGCAGTTGCCTGGTGTGGATGAGGTCCTAGGTTCCATTCCCAGTCCCACAAAGATAAACAAGCAATTGACAAGCGCTTGGGAGATGCGGGAGAAAAAGAAACCTCATATAAGGGCCATTCCAACTGTAGAGCCCTAAATTCTAACACTTCCCCAAAACTTGTTCCCTAGATCATTAGGAATGTGGCTAGTAAANAGCCTTTGTTCTTTTAGGGCAGCTGNNGGNCTTCTGTTCCTCCACCTGACAGCTAGCTAGGCAATTATCTCAGTTGCCCCAGCCAGGCACCCATCTTCCTATGTTTGA
>NC_034612.1:5623175-5633683 GCF_900095145.1 Mus pahari
CCATCCGTAACAAGATCCGACTCCCTCTTCTGGAGTGTCTGAAGACAGCTACAGTGTACTTACATATAATAAATAAATAAATAAATAAATAAATTTAAAAAAAAAAAAAAAAACACACACACACACACACACACAACTAACTAGGTATTTGTGGCTTCTGGATGGAGCTCTGTGGTGAGATGCATGAGAGCCCCAGGTCATCCCCAGTATCCTCCCTCAGAGAGTCTGGGTGCTACGAAGCCCTCTTACTTATCTTTTAAAATCGTCTCCCCAGCCATCTCTGGTAGACTTTGGCTTATTTCAGGACGCACGAATAGGCTTTTGCCTTTAATGTATTCACTATCAATTATCCGCTTGCACACAGCTCTGTGTGGGCAAGTTCCCGGGGTTTGGAAGTCCCTTAAGAAAATGAATTCTTAAGTTTTAAGTTGACTTTGATCGCTTCTCTGTTGCAGCGAGCTACCTGTGACTAGAAGACCTCAAGAGAACAGACGCCAATTTTAACTTTTGGCTTGCTTGAGTCATGCGGATAAGGTTTAGCACAGAAACAGAAGAACTAAACCCCGAAGCTTCTCAATATGTTCCTTCTAATTTATAGGTCTCCGACAAGGGGACCGAGCGGATTTTAAAAATTCATAAGGAATGCGCTTTTCAGTGTTGCTGTTGGAAATCTCAGGTATTGCTCAGTCTGAGCCTCCCAGCCAGCCAACAAAATGGTACTGCTCTTGGCAACATTTCTTTCAGCAGCCCAAACTCCCCTCCCCCACCAGCTGCCCTGTCTCCTCCTCGCTCGCTGACCCCCTCGTCTCCCCCCTCACTTCCACAAAACACCCTCAAGGACTTCAGGGGGTCCCCGTGGATGTGCTGGCTCCCTGCCAGTGTCCCCGCCCATTCTCGTGTCCTGTTTTTTCTGTTTGTAATTAACTAACCCCAGGGGTATAACAAGCCAGGCAGGTTCAAACAGCACAGGGGAAATTGCCTTTCCAGATGTTTATTTTTCTCCTTTTGGTGAGAACACTGGGTGGCAGGTCGTCTGTAACTCACATTCCCATCATGCACTGGTCCAGGATGAATCAGGAACCAGGTTTAAGATGGGTGTTCTGATAGAAAAGACTTGCCTCCTTGAGAAGGTAGGGGGACCCACCCTCATGATCAAATTGGATCTAGAGCAGCGGATCTCAACCTGTGGGTCACAACAGCTGTTGAACGAACCTTTCACAGGGGTGGCCCAAGACCATTGGAAAACACAGATATTTACATTACAATTCACAACAGTAGCAAAGATACAGTTATGAAGTAGCAGTGAAGTAATTTCATGGTTGCGGTCACCACAGCTTGAGAAACTGTGTTAAAGGGTGGCAGCGTTAGGAAGGGTGAGAACCACTAATCTAGAAGAGACTAAGTCAATAAGACACGTTAGTGCAATTTAGACACTCCCCCACCCCCAAATACTCTAGATCTGAGTGTATATCCAGAGGAGTTAAGCTCTTTGGAAGTGCTTTGCCCTTCAAAGGTTCAGGGGCTGGGGGCTGGGTTCCCCAGAGTGAAACCCAGAACATGGGAACCTTTCAAAGGTAAAACTGGGAAGCAGTGAGATGAGAGAGAGAGAGAGAGAGAGAGAGAGAGAGAGAGAGAGAGAGAGAGAGAGGTTTTTTTCTTTATTTCATGATTGATTGATTGATTGATTTCATGTGAGTACATTGTTGCTACCTTCGGACAGACCAGAAGAGGGCATCAGATCCCATTACAGATGGTTGTGAGCTATCGTGTGGTTGCTCAAGACCTCTGGAAGAACAGTTAGTGCTCTTAGCCACTGAGCCATCTCTCCAGCCTGAGAGCTGGTGTTATTTATTTCTGTTGTTGTTGTTGTTAATTTGTTTTACATTTACTTCTTCATTGTGTTCATATATTTGTGGATTATGCATGCGCAAGGACAGGCAAGTGGAGGTCAGAGGACAACCTGCAAGGGTGAGCTCTCTTCCTCCCACCGTGTGGCTTCTGGGGAACAAACTTGGGGTGTCAGGCTTGGCAGCACTTAACCTCTACCCACTGAGCCATCTTGCCAGTCCTGTTTGTTTGTTTGTTTGTGGTTTTTTTCTTTGTTTTTTTCTTTTCTTTTCTTTTTCGAGACAAGGTTTCTCTGTGTAGCCCTGGCTGTCCTGGAACTCTGCAGACCAGGCTGGCCTCGAACTCAGAAATCTACCTGCCTCTGCTGGGATTCATGGCAAGCGCCACCACTGCCCCGCTCCTGGTTTTGTTTTTAGAGACTCAATGTATCCCCGTATGGAAGGGCATGAATGCATTGAGTGGTTCCCCAGGGGGCTGCGTTGACCACCGCAGCTATTATGTTCTTCAGGTTTCTCCCCAGTCTGCAGGCTCCCCACAGAGTTGCCCTTCCCCTTCTGGGTGACACCACATCCTGCCACTAGACCAGCCCATGGTAATTTACACAGCTGGGAAGTTTAGGGATGGATCTGGACCACAGAAGAGTGAGGGCTGGGGAGATAAGGGTACCTCTTTTCCTCCCCATCACAGATTATCCTAGGGGTGGCTTCTTCCTGTGTCCCCTTGTCCAGTGATTTCCTCTCAATTAAAACATCCCCTCCAGGAGAGATGTGGCTCAGGAGGCTCCAGAGGTAAACAAAGGTCACATGTCTGGGAAAACTGAAACTTGGAAGATCCTCCTGGCCACACCCCACTTCCCCAGCTTTATCTAGAAGCACTAATCAGCTGTGGGGGCTGGAGGGGGGTGTGCCGTGGTGTGTGTGGTGGCATGGATGGGTGGGGGAGACCCTGAGCAGCGTGGCAGAGAGAACTCTCTCGGACCTAAGTACCTGTGGATGAGCAGCTTTGGTGTGTGATTACCCATCCTGGGTTGGGCCCTTTAGCTCTGCCGTTGCTTTTGAGTCACCCCTCCTCCTGTACGTCACCCCTCACCCCTGCTCCGCTTCTGTACGTCACCCCTCACCCCTGCTCCGCTCCTGTACGTAACCCCTCACCCCTGCTCCGCTCCTGTACGTAACCCCTCACCCCTGCTCCGCTCCTGTACGTAACNCCCCTGCTCCGCTCCTGTACGTAACCCCTCACCCCTGCTCCGCTCCTGTACGTAACCCCTCACCCCTGCTCCGCTCCTGTACGTAACCCCTCACCTCTGCTCCGCTCCTGTACGTAACCCCTCACCCCTGCTCCGCTCCTGTACGTAACCCCTTACCCCTGCTCTGCTTCTGTACATAACCCCTCACCCACACTCCTGTTAGTAACCTCTAAGAAACTCATTGGTTCATCAAGTTGGCCTTTGATGCAGTCGTTACTTTGAGCTGTTGTGGATTTTCTTTCTGGGATGGGTAGTGGTGGTGGTTGCGGGGTGTGTGTGTGTGTGTGTGTGTGTGCACATGTGCATGTGTGTATACACGTGTGTGTTGCCTTCAATGGAAGAGTCTCACACAACAGTCTCCCCTGGAAAAGAGTGTATGTCTAGCAGGCAGTCCTACTAAACATCCTGCTGTGGATGGCTGGGCTCCGTGCATCCTGCCATGGACGGCCGGGCTCCGTGCACCCCGCCATGAATGGCCTGGCTCCGTGCACCCCGCCATGAGCAGCCTGGCTCCGTGCACCCCGCCATGAATGGCCTGGCTCCGTGCACCCTGCCATGAGCGGGTGGGCTCTGTGCAGTCCGCCATGGTCGGCTGAGCTCCTCGCATTCTGTCATGGATGGCTGGGCTCCGTGCAAGGTGCAGAATTTCCTCATGTTACTTTACATTTTCCCCCAACTCCTTCTTGTGTTTCTTCTATCTGCATCTCCATGGGTCTTTTACCTCCTGGATAAAGTGCTAATCCTTGTCATAACTCTGCCTTCTAACCAGAAAGCCCCCCCACACACACACCCCAAAAAAGGAATTTTCATTGTCTTATACCAAAGGGGACTTCTATCATGTCCAGCTTCTGCATGCTTAGGGAGAAGGTTATGTCTTTACAGAGAATGCAAGGAGGGAAGGAGGCACACCTTTTGAGTGGGACATGGAAAGTAGAAGTTGGCCCAGTCATATGTGATGGTGACACAGAATTGGGACGATAGGAATTCAAAACCTGACTGATGGTGGTGTGTTAAAACAGGTCCCTAGAGGAACAGATATAGAGTGTGCATAGACTAGGCACATATTTTTAAGGGCATTTATTAGAATCATTTACATGATTCTACCTTACACCGAAGAGGCTGAGAACCATGGAGGCTGGGTGCTTTAACAGTCCCAATCTGATGCTGAAAGTCCCAAAGGCGGCTGGAGGGTCTCAGGTCTCCAGTCCATGATAGAAGGCTGAACTAGATGCCACTGGTCATCCTCCCCACCTTCTGTCCTTATTTCCTGAGTACTTCCTGTGTGTCAGACACCATGCTAGGTTCTGAGGACCAAGCAATGGAGACAGATAATGGTCTCCATGGAGCTCATTGCTTAGCGGGGAAGAGAGAAAGGATGCAGCTAAATGAGAAGTACCGAGTGTAAGAGGAGAGTGTGTTCCGGGAGGTTTTGGTACCAAGAAGAAAATTGCCTCCTAGAGCTGTAGGATATTAGTGGAAATAGGGAAGGCAGGGACTTCAGAAGGCTCCCAGGACCTACTGGTAAAAATGTACGACCCAGCCTGCCTGGATGTATTGGAATCTATCCCGCTGGGTTTCCAAATGACTACATTGTAGACAAGAACTCTGAGCTCCTCAGATTCACTTCCCAAATGGCAAGTCTCTTATTTCATGGATAGGTTACTATAAAAGTCAGCCACTCCCCCCAATAAAGGGATTTAAACAAGTTAGTTTCTCCCTGCATTGTGTGTCAGTCCATACATAAAGGTTGGTTGAATGGCAGCTGCGTTCAATCGGTGTTATTGATCTGATGTCTATCTAGGATGCCTTGTCTATCTAGGATAAGTCATCTCACCAGCACTGGCATATTTGAGGCTGCAAGAATGCAGGGAAGAAATGAAGCCTGTGTGGGCAGGCAGGCTGCTCGGAGAAACACACCATTATGTCCCGTCTCAGTATGAGGTGTGTTTAGAGTTCGGCAATGAGTCACAGATAAGACACCAGGCTCCTGCCTCCCCCAGCTAGCGGCTGACTCCTTCTAGCCTGGGTGCTGTTCAATTTATCTTAGGCTTGAAAACTTACAGTTGGACATAACACTGAATCCACATTTCAGGAAAGAGTTGGGCGGGGGGGGGGTGCTCAAGCCCCAGAAGGATGGAAAAACTTGGGATGGAGGGAATGCTATACTCTGGGAAGAGTGTCCCACCCTGAAAGACTCAGCCAATGAGGAATTCAGGGAAACGTGATTGGGAATATAAAATCCACTTTTCCCCACCAAATCGGTGCACCGGCCATTTTTACCTTCTCTCTTTGTAGATTGATGCCTGGTCTTGCAATGTCTTTATTAAACTTTACTACTGGGTCTTCGACTATGAGGTAAAGATCTCTGTAACTCACAGGACTGCTCTCCTCCTCCTTCACGTCCTCCTCCTCCTCCTCCTCCTCCTCTTCCTCCTCCTCCTCCTCCTTCTTTTTCTTCCTCTTCTTCCTTCTCCTCCTCCTCTTCTTCTGATTTACTTATTTATTTTATGTATATGAGTACGCTGTAGCCGTCTTCAGACACAGCAGAAGAGGGCATCATTGGATCCCATTACAGCATTACAGATGGTTGTGAGCCACCATGTGGGTGCTGGGAATTGAACTCAGGACCGCTGGAAGAGCAGTCAGTGCTCTTAACCACTGAGCCATCTCTCTAGCTCTCTTCTTGCTTCTCATTCAGAGCAGGGCAGTGCATCTCTCTCAGTGTGGTTTCCAGCTAGGCTCACATGCCTGGGGGCTGGGGCTGTTATTTGCAGGAAGAAAGGGGGAAAAGATCCTGTGTGTGGTGTCAGACTTTGCAAACAAAAATGTGGGCACCCAGTTAACTTAGAATTCCAGATGTGTCTTAGTTAGGGTTTTAGTGCTGTGAACAGACACCATGACCAAGGCAACTCTTATAAGGGACAACATTTAATTGGGGCTGGCTTACAGGCTCAGAGGTTCAGTCCATTGTCATCACGGTGGGAAGCATGGCAGCATCCAGGCAGGCATGGTGCAGGAGGAGCTGAGAGTTCTACATCTTCAATGAAAGGAAGGCAGGAGCAGGCTGTTCTCCAGGCAGCTAGGAGGAGGGTCTCAAAGCCCACCCCCACAGAACTACTCCCTGTGGGCCAAGCATATTCAAACCACCACAAGATAAAAAAGGGATGTTTCTTCCATATAGCTACGTCCTACTTGGATGTAGCCCCTGTCTAGCTGAGAAATGATTCTTTGCTTTTCTGAAGTTCAAAGTTAACTGGGATTCCTGGAACAAAATGGGGTTCATGGGAGTGAGACTCATGGGCTGCTCCTGAAGGCTCCAAATTTACCTCTGTTTCTTCTTGTTGCAATTTTTTAAAGATTTTAGTTTATATGGATGAATGTTTTGACTGTATATGTATGATATGGTATGTGTGTGTGTATGAGAGAGATTTAATTTTAGTCTATATGGATGAATGTTTTGACTGTGTGTGGTGTGCAATGTGGTGTATGTGTGCATGTCATATTTATTTAATCTTAGTCTATATGGATGAATATTTTAACTAAGTGTGTATGATGTGTGGTGTGTATGTGTATATGTTATGTATGTATGTGCGCATGCGCCTGTGTGTGTGTGTGTGTGTGTGTGTGTGTATACTATATATATACCTGATTCCTATGGAGGCCAAGAAGAGGGAGCCAGTTCACCTGGACCTGGTATCAAAGAGTTTTGAGCCACCCTGAGGTTGCTGGAAATGGAACCTGGGTCCTCTGCAAGAACAGCCAGCATTCAAGTGCAGAGGCATCTCTCCAGCCCTCTCTTGCAAAGCTTCTAGCTGTCCTCTTCGTTTACATCGTAAATCACCTCCAGCCCCTTTTCTGTGTTTTCTGGCCTTCCTCATGCCCTGTAGACACTCCTCTCTATTCACAGGACGTCTCCCGATAGGGAAAGTTTGCAAACAGAACATGGCATAAGCCAAACTCAACCTTGAACGGTGCGTGAATGGCAGTGAGTCTTTGGGGAGTGTTTATCGGCTCTTCTGAGGCAGCTATAGGAGCCATTGGATGCGCTGCTGTGGTTTGTACTTTGTGGCAAATGGTTGTTTTGCCTAAGGCCTGTGCTATAAATAAGACAGTTATAGATTTATACTGATATCTGTTTCCTCGGTATTACAAAACGACAATCTGCTACTGGGCTGGTCAAGAACAAAAACATTGAATGGGAATTTTATTTTATTCTTCTCCCTAAAGGGGAGATAACTCAGTCAGTAACTGCTTGGGGTGGAGGCATGAGGATTTGACTTTAATCCTCCGTATCACGTACAAAGCTTGATATGGTGGTACACACTATGTCAGAGCTGGATAGGCGGAGACAGAAGGATCCTGGGGCTCACTGATCGGTCTGCCTCATCTTATCAATGAGCTCCAGGTCTGTTTCAAACAAGATGCTGGCTCTTCCAGGATGGTAAGCAAGATTGACTCTGGCCTCCATACACATGCACATATGCACACATATAGGCCTCTGCATGTGTAATCACACCTACAGGTACACACACACACACACATACACACACACACACACAATGGAGAAAATGCAAAGGAAATGTAGCTATGCAAAGAGCCTGCCCCTCAACAAGTGGCTACCATTCTATGATAGCAGCTTTGGTAGAAAGCTTTGAAAATAAACACAGAAAAAAAAANAAAAACAAAAAAAAAAAAAACCTCTAACCAGGTGGCGGTAGCGCACATCATTAATCCCAGCACTTGGATGGCAGAGGCAGGAGGATCTCTGAGTCTGAGGCCAGCCTGGTCTACAGAATGAGTTTCATAATAGCCAGGGCTATACAAAGAAGCCCTGTCTTGAAAAACCCGCATAGATAGATAGATAATACATACATACATACATACATACATACATACATAGATCAGACACACACATGTATAGATACACAGACAGACAAAGAGAGGTTTTGATAAGACACAGTGCTGGATGCTGGAGAGGAACGATTCAGTGCATCGAGAAAATAGCTGTGGATCTTTAGATTCCAGGAGTTGAAGGGAAGGGGCAGATCCCCCGTATTCATCCAATCAGACATGATGAGCTCATTGGATCCTTTGGGGTCATCCTTGGTGTTTCTTAAAACTTTGCCCCCTTAATCATTTCAACTGTTTTTTGATTTTTTTTTGTTTTAAATATATGTTAAACCAATCGGGTGGCTGCCTTCTGTGAGTTCCTTTCTCCTCTGGGACCTTGCACCTCCCTGGAGGAGAAGCTATTGGGAAGCCAGTTTTGGGAACAGAGAGCACAAGCCTTCATGCCCTTCAGAAAAGCGATTGGAAACCGTAATGAGCTTTAAAATGCAGCCGACCTAACAGGCCGTCCTAAATGTGCTAATATCGTGGAACGCTAGTAATTGGATTCATGGCTAGCTCTCGTGAAATAGAAGCGTGCCCCTTCAGTGGCTGCCAGGTGGTGCTTAAATAAACCAGGACATGTCACCTTGAGAGCTTTGGAGAGTGCTAGGTATCCAAAGCAAATATGGGTTGGGTTGCATATAAATGACCATGTTCGATGTCCTATGACACCACAGTCAGGACAACTCTCACTGTGGCAACAGCAACTAAGGAATGGAAATTGGAATTTCAGTTAAATTTTGTTAATTTAATTTTTTTCTTCAACACGATGGGAAAAAAAAATCAACATATTCACTAACCATTTCAAAATGATCGATTCAGCTTAATAACTCATTCACAATACACTATTTCTGTATATTGAATACATGGTGAAACAAAAGTATTTTGGCTCTGTTGGGTTTAATAAAATTTACCACCTTTACTTCATTCCAGGAAACATTTATTTCGCCCAAAGGGAAGCCCTTACGTAGCTTCACCTTTCCTAGCCCCATCAACCATCAGCCTAAGTTCCATCTCCTAGGAATTTATCTATTCTGGATATTAGAAAACAAAACAGGCAGATTCCAAGCTGGTGAGGTGGCTCAGTGGGTGACAATGTTTGTTGTCGGGTTTAATGACCTAGTTTGGTTCCCTGGATCCACACAGTAGAAAGAACGACCTGGTTCCCACAAGTTGTCCTTTGACAAACACACAAATAGGTTTTTTAAAATGTAATAAAAACTGAAAACAAAAACACATACAATGCATTCCCTGCCCTCCCTCCACCCCCCAGAATAAAAACCCTAGAACCAGGGGGCTGGAAAGATGGCTCAGTGGTTAACAGCACTGTCTACATGACCAGAGGACCAGAGTCTGATTCCCAGCACCCACAGGGAAGCTTACAACCATCCCTAACTCTAATTCCAGGGTCTCCAGCACCCTCTTCTGGCCTCTGAGGGCACTGCACAATGTGGTGCCCAACCATACATGCAGGCAAAATACTTAAATACATAAGAGTAAATACATTTTAAGAAAAACCTAGAAGCATGCAGAATGTGACATTCTTTTACTGGCATCTCTTACTTAACACACTGTGCTTTATTTCCATTTTAAAATTTAAAACCATCTCTGGGGTTTCTGGAAAACGTTGAAGTATTTGGAATGCATGTAGATATGAATCCACATTTTTTTATCTGTAAGTTTCATGAAATTCAAATACACAGGAATTATTTTTCAACTAAAAATTGACATCCCAGTTAAACGATCTTATTTTGGGTGGGGCTTGGGACTGAACCAGGGCCTCTCATGTAAGAGGTGAGCGCTTGGCCCCCAACCCTGCTACAAGCATAATTTCATACTTTCACTTCAAAGACTGTATATAAAAGCAATGCAAAATATCCCCTTAGTAGTTTTTAAAAATATTTATTATTATATCTAAGAACTCTGTAGCTGACTTCAGATGCACCAGAAGAGGGCATCAGATCCCATTACAGGTGGTTGTGAGCCACCTTGTGGTTGCTGGGATTTGAACTCAGGACCTTTGGAAGAGCAGTCAGTGCTCTTACCCACTGAGCCATCTTAACAGCCCCTTCTTAGTATTTTTGTATAGTGACCGCATTTTGAAATATTTTGGCTATATTTGGCTTAATAAAATGTACTATTGAACTAAATTTTTCCTGTTTTATTCATTTTGTTTTCATTTGGAACACCAGAAAGTTTACAGTACTCACATTATATTTCTGTTGGGACAGTGCTGGTCTAATCAGAAGACCTTACTCAGATTGCACACGATTTTCATAGTTAGGCCAGGTATATTAGAACACGCCGTTAATTCCAGCACTCAGAAGGTAGAGGCAGGTGCATCTCCATGAGTTCAAGCCCAGCCTTATCCATATCAAATGTTCTAGGACAGACAGACATGGTGAGATTCTGTTTAAAAGAACACAAAAATTAGCTGGGTGTGGTGGCGCACGCCTTTAATCCCAGTACCTGGAGGCAGAGGCAGGCAGATTTCTGAGTTCCAGGCCAGCCTGGTCTACAGAGT
>NC_034612.1:5633998-5642501 GCF_900095145.1 Mus pahari
TCCGCCTGCCTCTGCCTCCCGAGTGCTGGGATTAAAGGAGTGTGCCACCACGCCCTGCTTAGTTTAAAAATTTTAAACTAGATTTAGTTTATGTGTATGAGCATTTTGCCTTCACACACACACACACACACACACACACACACACACACACACACCCTGTGTGCCTCGTAGCCACAGATGTCGGAAGAAGGCATTGATCTCTGGAAATAGACTTACAGATGATTGTGAACCACCGTGTGAGTGCTGGGAACTGAACTCAGGCCCTCTGCAGGAGGCACAAGTGTTTTTAACTGCTGAGCTGTGTCTCCAGCCCTGTTTTCCACTTAAAAGTATGCATCCTTTTTGTTTGTTGTATAGGAAGTATCCTGCCTGTTGTTCCTGGGTCATGTGTGTGCAGTACCGGCAGAGGCCAGAAGAGGGAGGTGGAACCGGGGTTACTGATGGCTTATGAGCCACAGTGTGGGTGCTGAGAACTGGACTCTGGTTCTCTGCCAGCCCTCTTAATGGCTAAGCTGTCTCTGTCCCTCTCCATTCTAACAGCAACCTTTTCTTTGGTTTAGCCAGGTACAGAAACTGATCCACCTTGTGGATTGGTGACTTAATCCTCGTACAGAGTCAGGATCTCCAGGGGAAAATCTTAGATAATTATTGGGGAAATAATTATCAATTATTGGAGATTGCCTATTGGAATGTTAAGTGCACTCTCTGCCCTTGATTTACATCCCTAAATCCCACTGAAATGTTTTAGAGGAGGAAACAAAGGTGGGGTGCAGGCATACCTACTATTTTTGTTTGCCAGCCAGGTCCATTGATTGATTGATTGATTGATTGATTTTGGTTTTTCGAGACAGGGTTTCTCTGTGTAGCCCTGGCTGTTCTGGAACTCACTCTGTAGACCAGGCTGGCCTCAGACCCAGAGACCCTCCCGCCTCTGCCTCCCGAGTGCTGGGATTAAAGGTGTGTGCTACCATTGACAGGCTCAGTGTGGTACTTTTAAGGGATAGAAAGGAAACCCCAGAGCTGGGACAAGTTGGGTAAAAGGCAGAGGCATAAGAAACCAGGCTGGCAGGCTGTGCCAGGTGGGGGCCAACGGGTCCTATCCAGAAGTCCTAGTTTAGCTGGGCAGTGGTGGCACACATCTTTAGTCCCTGCTCTCAGGAGGCAGATGCAGGTGGATCTCTTGAGTTTGAGGCCAGCCGAGTCTACAGAGCAACTTCCAGGACATCCAGGGCTACACAGAGAAGCCCCCATCTTGAAAACAAAACAGGTCCTAGTTTTACTTTAAGGGAAATATGGAGCCAAAGACAGTTTTAGATCACAAAAGTAAGCCCATTAGCTTCACAGAGAGCTAATGTTAGCTTCACAGATAGCTAATATTTCTAGCACACCTCTCTAAATGTTGCCAGAAATGGCTAAATGTTGGAAGAAATGGCTTGCTCTGTTAGTGTTTGCAAAACAACAACAACCCAGGGCCTTAGGCATGTTCTACCACTGAGCTGCGCCCACATCCATTAGAAATGAGTATCGTGGTGGATGGCCTTTAATATTCAACAGGATTTTTAATGAATAATCCTCTCTTCCAGGACAACTCATACATTTTTCATGGATCTGGTTTGCCAGAAGTACCCCGGGGCATCCCAGGGATAATTATCAAAAGGCAAAGCCAAGGTTGGCTAGACAAGTTGAAACAAAGTTTATTTGGATAGAGTTTTCATTTTGGGTGGTGTGTGTGTGTGTGTGTGTGTGTGTGTGTGCGTGAGGTGCTGGAATGGAGTTCAGGTACTTGCATATGCCAGGTAGTCAAACACTCTAGAACTTAGTTCTACCCCTAGCCTGGGGTGGGTGGTTATTGAGGATGGTAGAACAGTCTTTAAAAAAAAAAAAAAAAAAGAAAAGATGGTCTCCTCAGACACACCAGAAGAGGGCATCAGATCCCATTACAGATGGTTGTGAGCCACCACATGGCTGCTGGGAATTGAACTCAGGACCTCTGGGAGTGCAGTCAGTGCTCTTAACCACTGAGCCATCTCTCCAGCCCTGGTAGAACACTCTTAACTGAGTGCTGATGGGCATAGACAGAAGTCAAAAGGATTTTTTTGAGAGATAATGACTGAATAGTGTGGTTAATAAAACCTCTTTGTCGTTGTTGTCGTTGTTTGGGTCCCTAAACAGCATGGAGGAGCCCAGAGTGGACAGGAGGTAGTTCTCTTGCTTGAATATGACTCATGAACGTCACCACGGGTATATTGGCATCCAGTAAACCAGCAGCGGCTGGTGAGAAAGATACTCACTGGAACAAAGATGGAGTTGTCCTTTGGTTAAAGTGGATTCAACCAAGACAGCATGTTGTGGTTGCTGTCTGGAAACAAAGGAGGTGGTGTGGTCTGAGTAAGAATGATCCCCATAGGCGCATGTGTCGGACTGCTCACTCACCAGCAGGTGGCACTGTTTGAGGAGGATTAGGAGGCGTGGCCTTGCTGGAGGAAGTATGTCACTCAAGGGGTGGGGCTTGGAGCCACACCCAGACCAGTGTTTCTCTCTCCCTCTGTAAAGCTCTCAGCTACTTCCCCAGTGCTATGTGTGCCCCATCGTGATGATAAGGGACTGCGACTCAGCATCTGTAACCAACACCCCCAATTGAATGCTTTCTTTTTATAAAAGTTGCCTTGGTCATGATGTCTCTGAAAACTGATAAAAGCACCTACCCAAGTGCTATTGCAGAAGGGAGAGGAGCTGGGTCGCATTAGCTTCTCTCTGGGCTGTTCTCCAAAGGGCCATGTGGTAAAAGGCTTGCTCCTCATTCTCTGGTGGAACCTTTAGGAAGTGGAGTCTCATGGGAGAGGGAATTAGGTCACTGGGGACCAAGTCACTTGCTGTCTCTTTGTGCTTTCCTGACAAGGCAGTAGAAGTTACCTCTTCTGTCTCATGCTCCAGCAATGACACAAAGGACGGGACCAGGCGAGCATGTGTAGCACTGTAGGTTTGTCTACACCGCTCTGTGTTCCTGGCTGGTTGCACGCATGCACCCGCCCAGGAGCGATCTCAGATATGCGGATAACAGACATACACACATTAGCTCCTTATGAAACTTCCTTACTGGCCCTGTGGCTCGGCTCTTCTAAGCCTTCCGCGGCTTCACTCCTAGCTCAACACCTCTAAATCTGTCCTCAACTTAGTTGCCCAGTTACCTTCTGTGAAGCCCATTCATTGATCCTTGGGCCACTTTCTGCCTACATTTTGTAAGATCTCCCTAGCAGCTCTGTTCCCCTCTCTCTCCCAAGTATCTCCAGTCTTTCTCTCTCCTAGCCCGAGGGAACCTGGAAGTCCCGCCTCTTTCTTTCTGCCCAGCCATTGGCCACGGGCATCTTTATTGATAGACCAGAAACCAATTGGGAGCGAGGGCCTTCGGCATCAGTAAACCCAAATCAAAGCATCGGAACCACCCCCAAATAAACAAGGACAAGAGCCTGTGACACCCTGAGCCAAAATCAGCCTGTGCTTCTCCAGGCTGACTGTCTCAGGCAGTTTGGCATCAGAGCAGGTATTGATCTATCAGGTATTGATCTACCAACTCTCATCCATCACTTGCTGAGGGCTCTTCTGGTACTACGGACTTGCAGGCACTTTGAGGACCCGTTACTAGATGTGTTTACAGGACAAAAAGCACTGGGTCAGGTCACAGTGAGCATTGATTAGTGCATAGAGTGAGCACTGAGGGGCTCTAGCCGAGCCCCAGTAACACCTATTACACCAGCAAGCACCCAGGGCTGTCCGCACGGGGGAACTGTTCATATCTGTGTCTGGTAGTCCTGTCTCTGGCCCTGTCTCTGTCCTTGTTCTTGATCTGTTTCTCTTCCTCCTTTCCTATACATAATTCACACTACCCGGCAATGAGTTAGATAGCCTAAATAAGGATAAATAAGCTGTTCTAATTCTTTTCTGGAACACAGAAGACTATAAATAAATAAATATGGATGGAGTTGTGTTATGATTTTGGTTTGAGCATTTTCTTCCCAGTCTGAGATCTCAGAATGGAACTAACTTCTTTCTTTCTTTCTTTCTTTCTTTCTTTCTTTCTTTCTTTCTTTCTTTCTTTCTTTCTTTCTTTCTTTCTTTCTGACAGAGTCTACATAGCCCTGGCTGTCCTTAAACTCACCTCTGTAGACCAGGCTGGCCTTGAACTCACCTCTGTAGCCTGGGCTGGCCTTGAACTAGTACTCCCTGACCCTTTTACCCTTGAGCCCAGTATCTACCATAGCACCTGCCACATAATAACTGCTCCGTAAGCATGAATCAAATGTACTAATGAGATGTATAAGACCTACTATGTACAACAATGCCCCTCATGGACCCTCTCCGTGAGCCATCCACCAACAGACTGGAATGATGTGTTTCATAAGGTCAGGGCTGCCCTTCAGATGACTGTCATATGAGCATGCTTATTCTCATGAACACAAGCTGTGAGGTAGAGACTAAAGATAGCTCCAGCAATCGTGTTGGGGAATGTATGCCCAGCAGGCTGCCATGTGCGTCTGAGAACACCCAATGGCAACTCAGATGCAGGCTGTTTATGAGCCTAATCTTTGCTTGTAGGTGTCCTGGCAAACTGTTCTTAATAACAACCCTGTGGAGAAAAGAATTACCAACGACGTGGGAAGCCAGGCTCCCTGGAAGCCTCCAATGCTAGAATCCTTGTGGATGTTTTACATTCTAGGAATCGGAAAGGAGTTGTTTAAGTGGTGGGTCACAGGCATTTAGCTGTCTGGGGGTTTGTGCTATAATATGTTTCCCTTAAGAGGCAAACATAATAGTTTTACTTCATAAAAACAGGCATGAGAGCCGAAAGTGATTGCACTTTTAAAATGTTTTTAATTAGTTAATTTATTTTATGCATATAAGTGCACTGTAGCTGTCTTCAGACACACCAGAAGAGGGCATCAGATCCCATGACAGATGCTTGTGAGCCACCCTGTGGTTGCTGGGAATTGAACTCAGGACCTCTGGAAGAGCAGTCAGTGCTCTTAACCACTGAGCCGCCTCTCTAGCCTCTTTTGCAGTTACATTCTTGGAATTTTGTTATGTGACCAAACTTCCCAGAGACACTCATCACACATGGGACTGACCCCCATCTCACGATCCCACAACAAACTAAAGTACGGCACCACTGAAGCCCAACTCGGTGAACCAATGAGTTTTATTGGGGTTACTTGTAGGAATATGGGTAAGGGGCTACTTGGAGGAGCAGAAATGTGTCAAAGACAGCTGCAGCACAAAAAGCCCTCCCCGGCATGGATGACAGCTCACAAAGCTGACAGGTGGTGCACACTGCACAGCCTGCAGGCCGCTCAGCAGGTTGAAGAGCATCCTTTCCAGATGCCTCGGTTGGTCTAAACCTCTTCCAGGCAGCTTGGCTGGATTCTGATACTTTAAGGCAGCTGGTTTGGCTGCAGGAGTCTTCCTTGCAGCTTGGCTCTTCACTCTCTGAGGAGAGTTCTCAGCCTTTATTGTTTACCCTGGCGGGGAGAGGGTCTAGCAAACCTGGTCAGTTTCAGGGACTTCCTGAAGCCCCTTTGAGTTGCTTAACCTTCTTCCTGTGTTGAACATTCCTGCAGTACAGAATGTGTCAATCTCAGAGGAAACTGTTCTACACTGGGTTTCACAGATCAGTGTTAGCCATACACACTTTTTTTGCAAAGGTCCATGTGTACTCCATAGTTAGACTTGATAGTCAGCCTTCCTGGATTTGGAACCTCCTAGTAGATTGGTGAGTACATCTGTGGCTTATCTGTGAGCATGTTTCCAAACAGGATTAGCTGAGGGTGGGTGAAAGAGACCCGATATGAGTGGCACCGTATTACTGCCTGGACTGAATGAAAGGCAGAAAGTAGAAAGTCGGGAGTGAGGTGCTGGAAAGATGGCTCAGTGGTTAAGAGCACTGGCTGCTTCCAAGGGTCCCAGGTTTGGTTCCCAGCACCTGTGATAGCTCACAATTGCCTATAACTCCAGTCTGAAGGGATTCCAGGCTCTGTTCTGACCTCTTTGGACAACAGGTAACAACACACACACACACACATACATACATACATACATACATACTACACATATATACATACATATATACATATACATACATACATACATACATACATACATACATACATACATACATACAGGCAAGACACTCATATCGATAAAATAAATCTTAATTTTTTTAAAAAAGGACACTGTCTTAGTTTGAGTTTTATTGATGTGAAGATACCATAATTAGTTGGGGCTGGCTTATACTTTCAGAGGTTCAACCCATTATCATCACGCACCGCAGGAAGCATGGCAGCATCCAGGTAGACATGGTGCTGGAGGAGCTGAGAGTTCTATATCTTGATCCTAAGGCAGCCAGGGGGGAGACTAGCCTCCATACTGGGCAGAGCCTGAGCATAGGTGACCAAAGCCCTCCTACACAGTGACACTCTTCCTCCAATAAGGCCACACCTGCTAATAATTCCACTCCCTGTAGCCAATCATTCAAACACATGAATCTGTGGGGGCCAAACCCGTGCAAGCCACCACAGACACTATCTTGTAGCAGATATCTTGCTCCTCTGCCTCTTACAATCTTTTTGCAACTTTGTTTCGTGATGTTAGGAGCAGGATTGCGTCACAGATTGTGGATTCAGATGGACTCTCCATCACAGGATGCTCTCTGCATTTAGGCCAGTTGTGTGTTGGGCATAGTTTTTGCTACCCTGCTTTAAGCTCCGGGCAGACCTCACTATCAGCCCCTCCCAGATTTCCTTGAATCCATAGAAAACAACAACAATAACAACAACAACAACAACACACACACACACACACACACTTTTTAAGTATATGTGTGTTTTGCCTGCATATAGGCCTGTAGAGGCCAGAAGGGAACATCAGATCCTCTGGAACTGCAGTTACAGATGGTTGGGAGCCCCCACGTTGGTGCTGAAAATCAAATCTGGTTCCTCTGGGAGAACAGCTAGTTTTCTTAACTGCTGAGCCATCTCTTGGCAAATGAATGATTGTTCCTTTTCTGTCTGTCTGTCTATCTGTCTGTCTCTCTTTCTCTTTCCCTCCCTCCCTCCATCTCTCCATCCCCCCTTCTCTTCCTTTTTCAGAAACAAGGACTTCATGCACGATATCTGCATTTTTTTTTATATGTAGCATAACTTCAGTACCTCGGATTGCTCAATATAATTTCTATACAATCAATTGTCCTACAGTTCTGTTCTGGGGCAATCCTTTTTTTATTTTAAAAAACACTCTAGTTTTTGGCGGGGGGGGGGAAGGTTGTGGTGCGAAGGGGGAAGTGTGGCAAACACCTCTAAAACCCCGTCTCCAAAAACAACAGCAGTAACAACAATCGAGATTGTGTGATGCACTGTACCACTTCTGGATGCAAATGAGCCTTAATGAGATAGGGAATGGACAGGAAGGCCCCACCCAGTGTTTATCTTGAATGACACCAGTTCGATGTTTATCTTGGGTGAATCATCGCCTCTCAGGGCTGAAGCAATTCTGGGCACTGGCTAACCTATTGATTTTTTTCATGGTTTATTTTTTTCTGTGCTACGGAGCCTGTCATTGGACCTCCAACATACATTACCCTCCCAGGAGGTTTGCCAGTGTGCCAGTTATAATGTTATTCCTTTCTCTGCCCTTGATAAGCATGTTAACCGTTGGCAGGGATCAGGTTGTTAGAGGGATCATACATTATTTACAAAAGGAGATAAATCATTCTCAGTCTCCAGAGCTTCAGCCGTTAGCGTCGAATTCCTCATGGTGCAGCTCGCCACCAATTGAATTTGGAAATTGCTTCTCTCCTTCCAGACTCCTGAACTGCATTAGAAGGTCATTTTGCTTTGTGGTGTCTTCATTTTCTCACCTAGAGATGGGAATGGCAATGTCTCCTCTGCCTGGTTGAGCGCCGGTTGGAAGGCAGATGTGGTTATGAGTGTCAGATTTTGGGGGAAATCAAGGTCTTGCCCAAGTACAGATGGCTGAGGTGGCTGTCTGTTCTAACTTCAGTTCTCCTGCTGTGATAAAATACTCAGGCAGAAAAAGCAACTTAAGGGAGGCAGGGGGTGGGGTGGGGGGTGGGGTGTTCATTTCAGTTTGCAAAGCATTGTGGGGAAGTCAAGGCAAGACTTCAAACAACAGCCAGTCACATCTCTTCCAGTTCTGTTTCTCCCCTAGAAACCATGCCTTGGGGATGGCGCCACCCACAATGGGTTAGGTCTTCCCATCTCAGTTAACTTAATGAATTGATCCCTCCTCCCACCCCCCAACAACATGCCTCCAGGCCAACCCAATGAAGACAGTGTTTTGCTGAGACTCTCTGCCCAGGTGATTTTAGCCTGGGTCAAGTTGGCAATTGGGGCAGAGACAGGTGGATTTCTGAGTTCGAGGCCAGCCTGGTCTACAGAGTGAGTTCCAGGACAGCCAGGGCTATACAGAGAAACCCTGTCTCGAAAAACCAAAA
>NC_034612.1:5642706-5661671 GCF_900095145.1 Mus pahari
CTGGCTGTCCTGGAACTCACTTTGTAGACCAGGCTGGCCTCGAACTCAGAAATCCACCTGCCTCTGCCTCCCAAGTGCTGGGATTAAAGGCGTGTGTGCGCCACCACTGCCCGGCTTTGCATGCATCTTATTTGCACAGCCATTCTTTCCTCGAGATATTTACAAGTCAAAAAAATCTCACCAGTATTCTTGATCATTATGTGAGTTGACTCTGTCTATGCCAAGGCGTATTAGAATCCCAAGGTCACAAAGGAAAGAGATCCAATCTGAATTATCTGCCTTGAACAAAGAGGGAAATCTCCTGGCTTACATGAGAAAACCTTGAGAATGTCCTGCTGGAAGGTCACCATAGAAACAACCAGAATGTTGGGGTTGGGGGAACAGTTGTCAGTAAGTACTTAGCTGAGTTTGGATTCTCCAGCAAGGTACTGCTGCAGCCCCAGGGCTGCTATGTTGTGCAAATGGGGATAGACAAGTGGATCCCTAGAGCTTGCAGGCCAGTTCATTGGAATCTGTGAATTCCAAGTTCAGGGAATGCTATCTCAAAAAAAAAAAAAAAAAAAAGAAGTGTCAGAGAGCAACCGAGGACCACACCTGCTGCTGACTTCCCTTCAAACTCATATGCATGCATGTGTGTACTTGCATGACAATATACACACAGATTCCTCACATGCACAATAAAGAGGAGGCGGAGGAAGTGGAGTGGCGACAGGGAGATCAGAACTCCAGGCTTAAATACTGTTGTGGAAAAAAAAATCTCATGTATGAGAACCACTTGCCCAAAGTGGAAGATGCTGAGAGACCACGGGAAGAAGCAAGACAATCCAGTGGGCTCTGCTAGGAGCAGCGTTTGGGCAAGCAGCACGGTAGAGGTTTCCTGCACACATGAGCATGAAGTAGGGTCTTTGGATGCTAATCTAGACAAAAGTGGGCTACTGCCAACTGGAATGCCCTTGGGTGTTTTCGGAAGCGACTGACCCGTCCAATGTCAGAGCATCATGCTTGGCTGGCATGCTTCCTGAATTTGGTTATCCTGTATGGTTTGGGATGTATGCTAATGTCATCTACCTTGGGTTCTATCCAAGATGGCTGCCTCCATGTGGAGCTGGAGTCCCACAAACATCAGAGAGATTCTGGGTATCTGCTCCCCATGTTGTTCCTTAGGCATGAGCATGTATGCTGGACAGGGGGGATCACATCCTTGTGTCCTTAAAACCAGAGAAGAAAGAGAATCCTTTTGCCTGACTCACTGGCTCAGGTTAATTAAGATGCCTAGGAAAGTGTTATTTGTCAGTGTGAACTGCTATAACAATACCTTAGACCATGTGGATAAATTCACTTGCCATGAAACATGACCACTTGAGTTTGATCTCAGACCTACATACCCACCTCCCCAAACCCTCCAGGACAGGGTTTCTTTATGTAACTGTAGGATCCCCTTTCGGGGACCCCCACTCGAGTCTTGGGAAAGGGCCCACCCAATGAAATGCGAGAGACCTTCTTGATGCAAAAACATGAGGAAGTTTAATGGCGGAACTCCGGGCCAATATGTATCTCACGCAGGAGACAGAGAAATCAACCACGAGGCTCAAAAGCTAGGGGATTTTATAGGGAGGGGGTCAGGGGCTAGGAGGAATTGGCGCGGTTTCACACAATTGGCTCATTTGAACGTCAGCAAAAATGATTACACATTAGCAGAATGGTACGTGCAAGTCAGGATGTCAGGAGACCTGAGGGGCGGATGATTATCTAGGTCAGAGGAACATTTGTTTAACATATAACTTCAAACTATGTCAGGAGGGCAACAGGCAGAAAGAGGTGCCAGATGGCTGATGACTCAGTCAAGATAGCTCGGACAAGTTCCTGCATTCTTCTTTTATCTTTATGGCCAGTCAGCCCCAGGAATGTTTTAACAATGGGCCTGCCCGGACGTGCTCAGGCCTGTTCCACTATGTTCTCAGCCTCAGGCTTCTAAGCTTGCAAACAAATTTTTCTTTGGACTATTTGACTTAAGTTACATAAATCAGGCCTCAAATTTTATCTTAAATTTCATTTCCCTTCATAACTACTCTGGCTGTCCTGGAATTCACTCTGTAGACCAGGCTGGCTTCAAACTCACAGAGATCCACCTGTCACTGTCTCCCTAGTCCTGGGATTAAAGGTGTGTGCCACCACTGCCCAGTGAGACCCACCCCGTTAAAGGAGAAAACTGCTTTCTACACGTTGTCTTGGCATGGGTGTGTACACACATGTGTGAGTGTGTGCATGTGCGTGCGTGTGCCCTTATGCACACACACATACAGAAGGTAAGTTTAATGTCCAAATACTTTAGGCTGTAATCAATAAACAGTTGAATGCATTGATCTGGAGTCTTGGAAGTTGAAGGTCACGGGGCTCACAGATTTGATGAGAGTGTGTCACTCATGAATGGTGTCTGTGTTTCAGAAGGGCTCCATCTTCAGGATATAACTGCCTCCCCCTGACCCCATCTCCCAATACAATCAGTTTGATGAACTTGGGCCAGCTATTGCAGTCCCGGGAACACTGTGTAGACTAAGCTAGCTCACCAATGCCTAGTTGGACCACATATGCCTAAGCTCCCTCATGCATACGGCTGCTTCAGAGATTGCAGGGAGCTGGCAGTCGCTGAATCTGTGTCTATCAGTTGAGGAAAATACAGCCTTATACCCCATCAAACCCTTATTCCTAATGAATCTATTACACTTCCAGGGCTATAAATAATAGATCCGTTCCCTTCCTTCCAATGCAAATATTTTGAATATTTTAATGATTGCTTTCCAAAGCCTACTTTTGAAACCACCCTCCTAAGGTTTGTGCCAACGGATACGCCCACAAACAGATGGCGGTGGGCACTCCTGAAGCATAAACTGTCATTGATCTATACTGGTGCCTCTCAGATGGGGGTATTTCAGTGTCCCTCCTATCCTAGGGGGGCTGTGGCAAGGACTGAGACATTGTTAATCATCACAGGTGAAGTAATACAGATTTTTCTAGTTACAGCAGGATGGGATGCTGCTGGAACCACTTAATTTATGGAGCAGGTCCCCCTAATAAAGAATTACCTGGCCCCAGAGGTCAAGAAACCATGACTTACACAGACCTATTCACTGTTTGTTTGCTTTTTAAACATTTATTTTATATTTTAAATTACGTGTGTGTGTGTGTGTGTGTGTGTGTGTGTGTTGGTGTGTGAACATGTGCATGTGTGGTTTCAGGTACATGCAGATTCCTGATGAGGGCATTGGTTTGCCTGGAGTTGGAGTTACAGGTCGCTGTGAGCCACCCAATGTGGGTTCTGGGAACCATACTCAGGTCCTCTGCCAGAGCAGTGCACATTCGTCATTGCTGAGCCACCTCTCCAGCCTATACGATTCATACTGTTAGACTATAAATTAGTCTCTGTGAGAAGAGACAGAATGGCCTGGGCATCCCACTCTGTGGTTGGTCCCGAGGGCTCAAGTGCACCCAAGGTCCTTTTCCCCCAGTTGAGAGGATGACTGAGTGCTGAAGAAGGAATTGTCTGTCCCAGGAGAGCAGCTGAACTGCTTCCAAAACTCGCTTCCAGCCCTGGTAGATGCTTTGTGTTAAAGTCAGTGATCACTGTACTTCAGCTAAAAGGATGCGGCTCTGATGTGAGACTCACCAAGGTTGGCTTTACTTCTACTTGTTTCTGTTCTGGCCACACCAGAATCCTACTCCATGTCCTATTTCAACCTGCTCTGGGCCGGAAGGCTCCTGGCAGATAGGAGAAACAGGAAGCTGGATGATTATATTACATTTCTCCTTCTCCTTCTCCTTCTCCTTCTCCTTCTCCTTCTCCTTCTCCTTCTCCTTCTCCTTCTCCTTCTCCTTCTCCTCCTCCTCCTCCTCCTCCTCCTCCTCCTCCTTTTAAGACAGGGCCCCTTTATGTAACCCTGGCTGTCCTAGAGCTCACTATATAGGCCAAACTGGTCTTGGACTCACAGAAACCCTCCTGCCTCTGTCTCTGTTTCCAAGAGCTTAGAATAAGGGTAGATAACACCACACCCGGCTGATCACATTTTCACCCACACACAGAAAGCAAAGGGAGAGGCAGAAACAGACAGAAAAGACAGACAGAGAACAGGTCAAGTGCACCCCCCCACACACACACCAGTGACATACCTCCACCTGCATTGTGCAGATCTATACATGGATGCACACACGTGTGGGGCATTGGGCTATGCACAGACAGGCTGGTCTCCAGTTGAGCTGAGGTCTGAACCCCGAATGGTGATAATTCACCTACATGGCATGGTAGGCGTTCCCTCATGCTCCTGGAACTCTGGCTCCTGCCTAAGTTACCACCCCCCCACAGCCCCCACAAGAGAAGCATGTCTAGAAGTCATGTAGGCAATGTCCCAAACTTCTGACCTTCAGGCTAAAATCAACCCCAGTTACCTAGCAACAGGAAAGACCATAAAGAGGGCTGTTCGGCCCCTCCTTGCTCTCTCACTTCTCTCATTCTTCTGCTCTCTTACCTCTCACTTCTCTCGCTCCTCTCCTCTCTCCCTCTTACTCTTACTCTCTTTCTCTCTAGCCTTCCCCCCCCCTCTCCCTCTCTCTCTCTCCCCCTGCCTTTTTATAATAAAGCTCTAAAACCATAGACAGTCTCTGCTCATCAAGATCCGCTGTGCTCACTCTCGCCAATGTGGGAACCTCTCTCTCTCCCATAACCCCGGGGCTGCAGGGTGTGGCCCTGGGGCCCCCAGGTTGGGCTGCCCCTTGCTCACCCCTCGTCGAGTGGCTCAGAGGCTTGGATACCCACCCGGGGCTGAGTGAAAAGCATCTGTCAGCCCTCCCACATCTGCCTGTCCTGAGCATACGTGGAACTCTGGCGGGACGTGGGTCCTTCCTCCCCCTCTTTCTCCAGGGCCCCTTTTTAGTTCCCACACACACATGTGCACAATTTACAAAAACAATACAATGAACAAAAAATATTTTTAGGGGCTGGTGAGATGGCTCAGTGGGTAAGAGCACTTGACTGTTCTTCCGAAGGTCCTGAGTTCAAATCCCAGCAACCACATGGTGGCTCACAACCATCTGTAATGAGATCTGATGCCCTCTTCTGGAGTGTCTGAAGACAGCTACAGTGTACTTACATATAATAAATTAATAAATTAATAAAAAAATATTTTTAAAGGATTTATTTTGGCTCGTGGTGTGAAGGAATACAGTACACCCTCTTTCTGTGTTTCTCTGTCTCTCTGTCTCTGTCTTTCTCTCTCTCTCTGCCTCATGGTCTGTACCTCTGTGTGTCTCTCTGAGTCTATCTCTCTCTCTCTAACTCATGGTCCCTACCTGCAACCCCTATTACACTCAGATTTCTCCCTTTCCCCTTTTTAACTTAGTATTGAATACCTTCATAGACATACCCATGGTATGTCTCAGGAATGATTCTGTTGGGGGTTGGTCTGGTGCTGCTACGATTTCAGATGCTCAATGCCAGCAACCAAGATCTGGATGCAGTCTAGACGGGTAGATTCTCATGTACACCAAATGATGTTGGGTAAACTTTGCTCGCCTATGTTCTCTGACTGGTTAAATTAAAGTGGCTGATGGCCAATTACTGGGGAAAATAGAGGTAGGTGGGGCTTTGGTTACTGGGCTCGGGGGTTGCATGAGGCAGCGAGAGACTGAGAGAGACAAAGACAGAGGCATAGTGACACACAGAGAGATACAGAAAGAGAGACAGAGACAGACAGACAGACAGACAGACACACACACACACACACACACACACACACAAACAGAATGGTAAAGAAGGAGAAGGAAGATGGAGAGAACAGGTCTCCATTAGACAGGGTAGACCAGGAGCACAAGGCCGAGAGAAATGCCCCCTGAGGATAAACTGCTGGAGCAGAAATAACTCAGGCAAGACTCAAACAGCAAGAACTTGGGGAGCACAACCGGGAAATAGCCAGTCTAGTGAGGAAAAATCGTTTGGGGTAATTGCCCAGGAATTGTGATAAAGCCAATTAAACAAGTTGATAGGACTCTGACTCGATGATTGGATAACTGGCCGAGTCATAATAAGACCTAATAGAGTTATTAAATATCATACAACAACATGATTCTGAGTCCAGATGAATCTAAATCAAGATGATAAGGGAGAAGAACTATCATTGGGGCCAAACATTTCTGTTTGGTTTTTCAGACAGGGTCTCACACTATAGCTTATGCCAACCAGGAACTAACTATATCACCCAGGATGACCTCAAAGTCATGGCACTTCTCCTGCTTCAGCCTCTTGAGAGCTGGGATTACAGATGTAAACCACCACACCTGGCTCCAAATCTCCAAATGCTTCTTTTCAAACTCGGTATACTGAAGGGACAAAAAGCAGAGATAAGGGCTGGAGATATGGCTCTGTGTTTAAGGGCACTTCCCGTTCTTCCAGCGGACCCCAGATCTGTTCCTAGTACTCACATCAGGTGGCTCACAACCACCTGTAACCCCAGATCCAGGTGGTCCGATGCTCTCTTCTGGTCTTGGAGATCACACACACACACACACACACACACACTACAGAGACTCTAAAACGTAGCCTGGAATGTCACCTGGATTCACATTATGATTCCTGTTCCTGCTGTAGGTGTGGCCTTGAGTAACTCCTTGTCTTTGAGATACAGATAACAGTACAGTGTACTTACAGCATGAAAACCTTCGAGGGTTAGGCTATGGCTCACTGGTAGAACACTTGCGTAGCAG
Source organism: Mus pahari (assembly GCF_900095145.1). Lineage (NCBI taxonomy): Eukaryota > Metazoa > Chordata > Mammalia > Rodentia > Muridae > Mus > Mus pahari. Next base: position 5,649,457 of record NC_034612.1, read on the forward strand.
TCACAGAGCCCTAGGTACCATCCCCAGCCCCCTGGGGCCTGGGGCACTGCAACCTCTTTATAAATATTAGAAATTTTGTTTTGACTTCTATCTCACTCCATGCAAAGCCTGGTGTGCCGGTGAGTCATGTGTCGACTTAACACAAGTGTAGTGGTTTGATTGAAAATGGTCCCCATAGGAAGTGACACTGTTAGGAGGTGTGGCCTTGTTGGAGGAGGTGTGGCCTCATTGGAGGAAGTGTGTCACTGAGAGTGGGCTTTGAGGTTTCAGATGCACAAGCCAGGCCCAGTATCAGTCTCTTCCTGCTGCCTTCAGATTCAGATGTAGAGCTCTCGGCTCCTTCTCCAGCACCATGTCTGCCTGCGTGCTGCTTCCCACCATGATGATGATGGACTAAACCTCTAAACTGAAAGCCAGCTTCAATGAAATGTTTTCCTAAACTGGGCGGTAGTGGCAGGACACGCCTTTAATCCCAGCACTCAGGAGGCAGAGGCAGGTGAATCTCTGAGTTCGAGGCCAGCCTGGTCTACAGAGTGAGTTCCAGGACAGCCAAGGCTATACACAGAAACACTTTGCCTTGGAAAGCAACAAAAACAAAAACAAAACAAAAATATGAACGTTGCCTTGGTCCTAATGTCTCTTTATAGCACTAGAAGCCCTAACTAAAGAGGATGGAGCCTCGGTTGAGAAAACGCCTCCCTGAGATCCTGCTGTAAGGCATCTTCTTAATCAGTGATTGATGGGGGAACTCAAGCAGGGCAGGAGCCTGGAGGCAGGAGCTGAGGCAGAGGCCATGGAGGGGCGCTGCTGACTGGCTTGCTCCTCATGGCTTGCTCAGCCTGCTTTCTTATAGAACCCAGGGGTTCCTGACCTGACTTCCTTTGGCGATGAACAGGGATGTGAATGTGTAAGCCAAATAGACTCTTTCCTCCCAAACTTGCTTTGGTTTTCGTGTTTTACCAGAGCAATAGTAATCCTAACTAAAACCTCTGATCATTGGCAAATCCAGCAATCCTCCTGTCTCAGTGCTCCCCACCCCCAAACCTCCCAATGTTAGTCACAAGTTTGTGCACAGCCAGGTCTAGCTTTCTCCGTGGCTTCTGGGATTTGAACTGATCCCCCACAGGCTTTCACTGGAAACCCTCTTGCCGTCTCAGAATCTGTTTTTTAACAGAACTACATGTGATGTGTGTGCACTGTGAGAAGCACACACTGTGTACAGGATATTACCTTGCAAGGAGGAGTTTGTGACTCTGGATCCCTTTGCCCTACCAAACTCCAAGTGAAGAACTTAGTTGATTCTTGTCTGACCCAATCCTTAGGTTTGGGGACATCGCTTAAAGATCAACCAATTCTGAGCTTGAAAAGACCATTAGAGATAGAATTTCTTCTTCTTTTTTCCCTCCCTCCGTCCATTTCTTCTTTTAAAAGATTTTTATTTTATGTGCACGTGTGTGTGTGTGTGTGTGTGTGTGTGTGTGTGTGTGTGCCTGAGTGTGTGTATGCACACTATGTGAGTGCAGGAACCTCTGACGGCCAGAAGAGGGCAGCAGATCCCGTGGAAATGGAGCTACAGGTGGTTTGTGAGCCGTTGTGTGGGGACAGGGAACTGAACCTGGGTCCTCTACAAGAACACCATGCCCTCTGAATGACAAACTCTTTAGCCCCTTATTTCTTTTACTAAAACAGAATTTCCCCTTTATTTGTTTTATTTGTGGTGTGTGTGTATGTACACTTGAGCACACATATAGTGTTCATGTCGCTGTGCATGTGTGGAGGTCAGAGGACAACTTGGAGGACTCAGTTCTTACCTTCCCTCCGTGTGAGTTCCAAGGGTTAAACTCAGGCACTTGGGCTTGGTGGCAAGCCCCCCTTAGACCCTGAGTTATCTTGCTGGGGCTCCTCTCCTCTCTTCTCCTATTCTCTCTTTTCTCACCTTCCCCTTTCCTTGTTCTTGTCTGTGAATTTTCTGTGTTATGGTCTCCCCACTGGGGGCTGGAGAATGTAATGTTTTCTTCCTGTCTTCTTCCCCGGGGCAAACGAGGCCGTCATATCCATCTTGTTGTAGTTTGGGGGCTGACCCTTAGCTTCGACCACCGACAAGGTTGTTGTAAGCTCTCCCTCAGTTTCCTTATCTGTAAGGTGGGAATAAATTCCCCTGGTTAGTGTCAACCTTGGTAGGTAGAGATAAGGATGAGTTTGAAACATTATATATGGGTATGTTCCCTCACTGACAAAAAAATATTAACATCTAAAATGTAATTATTTACTTGCTGCCTACCATGGGATGTTGAACACTGGTTAGGTGTTGCAAAATTAGGTCCACAGAGTGTGGTCCTGTGGGAACGGCTTTAATTATGACCACCAGATGGCAGCAAAGAGCAGGTTTCCCTATGAGGCTTCTGCTGCAGTCTAGTGGGATCCAAAGGCAGAGTAAAATGGTTGATGGCTCTCCCTGGTTTCTATCTCATTCTCCATCCCTCACTTGCTCCTCTCTGTGCCCCCAATACCTCCCTAGCCCAAGACCACTTAGGTACTCTTCTACCAACTCTTTCCTTGGGAATGACGTTTAAACACACATTCAAGGGCAAATTAGAATTAATGGCAATCCCTGTGGTTACAGCCTGTAGTTAATGTGAACCATCAATGAAAATTGAACCTGGGGGGATTTGTGAAATACATATTTATGAGGCAACAGGGAAATATGAAAATATTTAAACAGATTATTTAAGATCCAGGTCCCTCTCCCAAGTGGATGTATCTGGGATCTATCCATTACCCATTCGATAAATATTTATTTCTGGCTTGGGAATAAAGATACATTTTTTTTTAAATACAGAGTCTCTCTATTATGTAGCTCTGGCTGTCCTAGAGTTCACTATGTACATCAGGCTAGCCTCAAAGTCCTGGAGACCTCTGCCTCCTGAGTGCTGGGATTAAAGGAATGCACCACCACATTCTTTATTTTTTTTAATATTAGTTTTTGATATTAGCTAAGGCACGAGGAGGAACCAGGGTGGTGTGTTATGGGGTGACAATATTTGGAGGGGTCAGGGTAAGCCTCCCTGGCAACGTGTTCCTTGTGGTGAGATGCAAGAGTTGGCTATGCAAAGGAGCACACGGAGCCCTCCAGTCTGAGGGAACAGGGCCCTTCATGGTCCAGCGACGCCCGTGTAATTTTTATATCAGTTTGATTGAGAAAGTAAATAGTGGAAGACCAAATCATGACTCAAGGACACTTAGCTGTCAGCACACCGTCTGCACATATGTGGAAGACCCCTCATGTGTGCTCAGAGACAGCAACGTTCATTTCTTCCACGAGCACTGGGTGGATTTCACAGAGTCCTTATGATGAGGCTGTGACCACCACCCGTGGATCACACGGGGTTCACTCATTATCCCAAGAGGCTGCTCGTGGGGACAATGGTTCCTTTCCCACAGACTCTATCTTAACAGGACAGGATGGCCCTTAGGAAGCACGTCTGTTTTAACCATGTAGTTCTTGCCTCTGTTCCCATTCTCTATCCCCTGTGCTTCTGACACTGAGCGCTCCCAACCTGGAGTCACTGTGGTGGTTTGAATTCCAATGGCCTCCATAGTCCCATAGAGAGTGGCACTATGAGGAGGTGTGGTCTTGTTGAAGGAAGTGTGTCACTGGAGGTGAGTTTTGAGGTTTCAGATGTTCAAGCCCTGCCCGGTGTCTCTCTGTCTGTGGCCTGGGGATACAGGTGTAGACCTCTCAGTTTCCTCTTCAGCACCACGTCTGTCTGTGTACCACCATGTTTTCCGCCATGATGATAACGGACTAACCTTTAAACTGTAAGCCAGTTCTAATTAAATGCCCTCCTTTATGAGAGTTGCGGTGGTCATGGAGTCCCCCCCCCCCAGCAATAGAACAGTGACTAAGACAGCTGAGGACCAGGGGCACTGTGGGTAAAGAGCTCAGGAATCCACAAATCTGGGTGGAGGAAGAGAGAGAAACTCATTTATTTGCACCAATTTGTAGCTGAAACTCAAGGTTCCTCCTTCCCTTATGAATGTAGACCACAGCTCACGGGGCGTTCTCAAGGTCTGTGTCTTTGCCTCCAAAGGTCACAGATGTTTGTGTGTGGCGTGGCTAGCTGGTCCTGATGTCTCAGAACTCAGTCATCAGCACTCAGGAATTATGTTGGTTTTTAGATTAGCCCCTGTATTTATTTTAGGGTTTTAGTAAACAAAAATGTACGACTACATCCCAATTTGGTTTTGTAAAGATTCTGGATTTTAATGTAATTGCCTATTTATAACCTTGTTTTAGTTCAGACATTGTGGAAGAATTTTAATCCAGCAACATGGCTGCTCTAGTAAGGAATCACATTTAAAGACCTAGGTCTGCATGATCGGGCTGGAATAACCACGACTTTAATCCTTCCAAGTGGCATACAGACACACCCTTAGTGTACACCTTTAATCCTAAACAGTATAGGTAAGATTAGTGTTTAGAAGGAAGCAGCCATGTTTGAAAGTAACCGCTAAGTGGAGGGCAGCTCTGTTCAGTTCATGCAGTCAGTGGAACTCAGTTTGTGGAACTCAAAGGCAGTTTTTCCAAGCAGAGCAATTCAGTGAGAAGCCGAGAGAAGCCAGTTTGAAGCTGTCAGTTTGGAGAGGAGTTGGGGCCAGGACAGCTAAGTTGAACCAGTTTGCCAGAGTTCAGAAAGATCTAGAAAGGATGAGTTTATTCAGCAGTAAAGGCCTCCAAGACTACAACTACCTCTGGTGAATAAAAGTTGCTTTTACAAGGGACTTAAAACCATTGTTCAGAGGGCAGTTTTTGAGCATCACAAGGTACCAAAGGAACACCATGCCTAGGAAAGGTGAAGAAACATGTTCAGGTGGCAGCTCTCATCTCAGAGTAGATCTAGAGCCTCATGGCTTTATGTGCCTGGGGCACCTTTTGTCTTTGTGGGCCCTTCTTCCATACATGATATCTAGAATTATGCCTTACAGTTGAGTTTGTATACAAAGGTGAATGCCAGCCAGGTGTGGTGGTACACACCTTCAATCCCAACACTGGGGACAAAGAGGTAGGTGGAGTTTGAGGCTAGCCTGGTCTACATAGTGAGACTTTGTCTTTAAAAAAAAAAAAAAAAAACGGTGTAGTGGCACACGCCTTTAATCCTAGCACTTGGGAGGCAGAGGCAGGCGAATTTCTGAGTTCGAGGCCGGCCTGATCTACAAAGTGAGTTCCAGGACAGCCAAGGCTACACAGAGAAAACCTGTCTCGAAAAACCAAAAAGAAAAAAGAAAAAAAAAAAAGAAGGCAAATGCCATCCAGACTGGATCTACTTTGTTTCATTTGTTTGTTTTCTTCTGCTCTCTAAAGCAACTAAAACATTTTTGTTGTCTCTGCATCTGCTCTGCCGGATGGAGAACTTGCTCATTTCCAATTCTTCCATGATATATCCCAGTGATGCCTATGTCTCCATCCTCTGTCTGTCTGTCTGTCTGATATGTATGCATATGTGGCGGGACCCCTTGTGCACGCTAAGCAAGTGTTCTATCACTTGACGACACCTCTACACCTTTGTTTTTGTTTTTGAGATGAGCTCTGGTTATTTAGCCCAGGCTGGACCTGAACTTACTAACTCAGGCTAGATCCTCTTGTCTCAGAATCCTGAGAAGCTGGGATTATAAGTAAGTACCACCGTATCCAACTTTGCCATCTGTCCTGAGTGGCAAACTGACCACTCGGTCACTCCCCAAACATCCCTGCTGATTGTCCCCGAGGCATCTTCAACCCACCCTATAGAGCATGCTGTCTCACCTATCACAAGTAGAGATGGACCCAAAGAACATGTGTGACTCCTTCTCCCCTCTCCCTCACTTTCCACATGCCAGCAAACAAGTTCTGTTAATCCCACCGCCAATGCCTCCTGCAGGGCCTATGTAATTTATCCATTCCCAGTCCTAGTGACCAACTTCAGCCTCGACGCCTTTCCCTGGAATCTCCCCATGGCTGCTTCTCACCTTACCTGTCCCCAGAGTCATCACACTGGAATCCCAGGTTGATCATATCCCATCCTTCCTTGGACCAATCCCTCTTATCTACATTGACAAAATCTTCAGCTGCGGAGTTTGTTAGAAGTATGGGCTTATGAAGCCTAATTCATCTGCTTCTGTGTGCAGACTTGGAACCTGCTTTTAAAGCAAATGGGTAGGGCTGTCGAGATGGCTTAGTGGGTAAGAGCACTGACTGCTCTTCCGAAGGTCCTGAGTTCAAATCCCAGCAACCACATGGTGGCTCACAACCACCCATAATGAGATCTGATGCCCTCTTCTGGTGTGTCTGAAGACACCTACTTACATATAATGATCAATCTTTGGGCTGGAACAGGTGGGACCAACCAGCGCAGCGAGTGGGGTTGACCGGAGTGGAGGGGTTGACCAGAGTGAGCAGAGGTCCTAAAAATTCAGTTCCCAACAACCACATGAAGGTTCACAACCATCTATGACCAGCATCACTGAGGTGACATCTTCGGGGAAGTGTTTTCTGGGAGCACAGAAGGCTGCGTTCCAGAGATGTCGAAGGTTGTACCTTGTGCTGTGGCTGGACTTGGAAATGTGCAAGAGTCACCCAGATGGGTACTGGTTTTGGAGGTATGAGGGGGTCTTGCAGAGCAGCTGTGAGAGGCCATGGAAGGCCATTGGTGATGGTACAGTCTCACTTGCAATTGATGGCCCAGAACTTGAAGGGGGTTAATGCAAAGAAGTTGAGGCTGGGCACCATGAAGAGAGCCTATGAGAGGCTATTGGTGAAGGCTAGTTACAGCGGAAGACAGCAGCGTTTTGGAGATGCCAGTACCATGAATGACCACCAAGAACAGCGAAGTATTTTAGTGGAGCCCACATTGAAAAGACTTTGAATTTTAAAAGATATTGGATATTTTAAAGGGATTGAACTTTTAATATGTAAAGACTGTGGGACTTTTAAAGTTATTCAGATCGTGTACTCACATACATAAAATAAATAAATCTTAAAAAAAAAAAAAAAAAAGCTAGTGGGTAGACAACTCCTTATGGCCGGTCCTTTGTGGGGACAGTTCTTGGAAAAACACATAGATGCCAGCTACTCACAGTACAGTGTTCAATGCTTTTCCTGGCCTGGTTCCTATGTCATTGCTTTCCTTGCCTCATGCGTGTACCCGCCTCTCCACACACCGTCTTTTACCTCTCCACCTTTATTCATGCTCCATGCCTCCAATGTCTTTATTTCCCCACCTGATGAAGACCTTACCTATTGGGGTTCAGTTCAAAGGCTACATATTACAAGTTACTCTTTTACCCCCCCCCCCAAATATAAATCATTGTTACCATGTCTGTATCTCTGCTCCACTGTGTACAGCTTTGGTATAACATTGTTGCATGTAGTTTTTGACTACCCTGCCTAAGCTCCTGGAACTGGCCTTTCTACTACCCCCCCCCCCAGCTTCCCTTGAATCCATAGATAGAAGACTCACAGGCAGTGATTCCTTTCCAACTTTGGATACAGTTGCTGGGTGCTACTGTCTCTTACCTGGAAAAGCACGCCCTTAACACTATTCCTATCTCTGCTCCTCCCACCTGCCCTAGACTTGAGTTGCTAGGATACATCTAGTCCCTGCTAAACATCCCTGACTATAGGAGGGGCCATAGGTCCTAATTCCTCCTGAGACCTCACATGGCTGCTTGGTTCTCTCTCCAAAGCATGGCGAACTCTCCTCTCCCCTTGCATCTGTCTCTTTTCCTCCAGGGACCCAGAAGTCCCTCCTGTCCCTCCCACCCAGCAATTGACTCATGGCTTCTTGACTGACAGATCAAGAACCAACTGGGGAACAGGACCTTAGCATCAGCACTGCCCTTACAAAACATTAACACTGTTATTCTAATTAGGCAGGTGAGTGGGAGAGATGCTCAAACTATGTTAACCAGAAGGTTAAAGACTGAAATTCTGATAGTCGAAGTTGATGGTCCACTTGTTTAGACTGAGAAGCACCTTCTAGCTGACTAAAGAACACCTTTGGGGTATTGGTGAGTGCGTTTCAAGTCTTCCCAAAGCAGAAGACTCATCCTGAACATAGGCAGTGCCACTACGCAGGCTGGGGGGCCTGGATGGAGTTAATGTACAAAAGGGAGAAAAGCCAACAAACTCAGCATGATGGTGAGCCTTGTCAACTTTGTCAACACAACCTAGAATGATCCGGGAAGAGTCTCAGTGAGAAGTTGTCTGTGTTGGGCTTGCCTGTGGGGCATTTCTGTGGGGGGTGGTCTTCATTAAATTAATTGATATGGGAAGAACTAGCCCACTGTGGGTGGTACCATTCCCTACTCGGTGGTTGCGGGGAGGTACCTTAACTGTGTGTGAGTAGAGAAATGGAGCCAAGAGTGAACAAGCAAGCAAGCATGCATGTATGCTTACATTCCTTTCTCTCTGTCGTGACTGGGGATGGGATATGTCTATTTAAAGTTTCTGCCTCGATTTCCTCACAATGGCGGAGTATTACCTGGAGTCACAAGCTAGAATGAACTCCTCTACAGTGCTCTTTGTCAGGGGAGCTATCCGATCACAGCAGAGGAAACCAAGCCAGGACACACAGGCATTCACTCTCTCTGCTTCCCAGCTGTTGTGAATGCTGCTCTCCCTCCTCAACTTAATGGGCCAAAACCTCTGAAACCATGAGCCAAAATAAATCCTTCGTGCCTTAAAGTGTTTGGCCATTTTGTCATAGCAACTAGAAGTCTAACTAACGTCGGCCTTTTTGTATTTGTCTTGGGGAAAGATTTCCTTCAGGAGGAACAGGGTGGTTGACGTGTGTGGGTGGGTGGAGAGGAATAGCCTTGAAAGGAGCAGCTAGTATTGTCTGCCATGTATACTCAAGCGTGTTGATAACCAGGATGGATGTACTAGCTGAAGAACAGCTATGTGTGAGACAGCGTGTGCATGTGTATCTTGCACATGTGTGTATACTTGCACATGTGTGTGAGTGGTGCATGTGTGCACATGCATATGTGTGTGCATGTGGTGTGTGCACTTGTGTGTGTGCATGTGGTGTGTGCACTTGTGTGTGTGTGCATGTGGTGTGTGTACTTGTGTGTGTTCACTTGTGCATGTGTGTGCATGTGGTGTGTGTGTGTGAACATGTGCATGTGTGGGCATGTGGTGTGTGTGTACATGTGCATGTGTGGGCATGTGATGTGTGTGTGTACATGTGCACGTGTGGGCACATGGTGTGTGTGCACCTGTATGTGCATGTGTGCACCTGTATGTGCATGTGTGTGCATGCTTGTGTGCCTGTGTGTGCCCTGATAGGCTGAAAGCACAGGTAAGTGTGATCTGTCTCCCCTCTAAAACTCTTCCTTGTCACTAGCTTCACCTAGTTTCTCCATGGTTCTTTGGGCTATTTGTACAACCAGTAGAATCAATTCACTTTCTTTTCTTTTTCTTTTTTTGTTTGTTTTTGTTTGTTTTTTGGTTTTTTTCGAGACAGGGTTTCTCTGTGTAGCCCTGGCTGTCCTGGAGCTCACTTTGTAGACCAGGCTGGCCTCGAACTCAGAAATCCACCTGCCTCTGCCTCCTAAGTGCTGGGATTAAAGGCGTGCGCCACCACGCCCGGCTTCACTTTCTTTTCAATATCTACTCATTTCCCTTGCTCTTTTTTTATACCTGTTGAAAAATATGACCAAGGCACATTTTTTTTTTTTAAATCCTGAAAACTGATCAAGGAAGTAGGTATCACACTCCCCTGGGCTGATGGTTAGAGAGATGCTCAGTGGTTAAGAGTGAGTACCGCTTCTCCTGAGACCTGAGTTCAAATCCTACCACCAACATGGGTGACTCACAACCTCCTATAGCTCTGACTCCAGGGGATCTGATGCCTTCCCCTGACCACTAAGGGCACCAGGCACATACATGACACATATCCATGCATGCAGACACTCACATATACCCATAAAAATCAAAACAGGGAAGTCTTTAAAAGTAAATAAATCATTCCCTAGACAGCTAGGTTAAAATGCAGATTTCCAGGTCCCCCATGGTAAGTCCATCAAATTAGATTCTCTGGGTGGGACCAGAGCTTTGCGCACTTATGATGGTCCCTCAGGTAATTACGATGCACTTACCAGTTCAAGCACATTGCGTTAGGTTAGTGCTTCAAGCTTGGTTGCTTATTAAAATTACCTGGAGAGCAAAACAAAGCATCATAAAACACAAGAGTCACACACACACACACACACACACACAAATAAGTAAAACAACAAAAAAAGTAAAAGACTTAAAGAGAGAACTTGTCTCCGCTATCACAGGTGTCTGAGCATATCTTCTTCCTGGTTGCCATTTGTAAAAATTATTCTCAGCCCTTCTAGCCATTGTGCTAAGGGAGAGATGACATCACATCTGAAAGCTGACATTTTGCAAAGCGTATTAAAAGTAAACCCAGCACAGTACATGATAAATTGATCTTCGTATCTCCTGAGCTGATTGGGTCTGGGTAAAAAAAAAAAAAAAAAAAAAAGACCAAAATCAGACCCATAAAAGCTCAGGTGTATCTTCTGCTAGAGCAGGCTGCTGGTAAATGCTGGCTATCCGGGTTAAGTAACAAAAATAACAAAACCTTTCAAGGGGGGAGGGTGAGGGAGGGGGGTCTCCATGTCTCTCTCCGGGAGACTTCCTGCCTAATGCTTGCAAGACTCTGGGTTCAGCCTCAGCTCTGAAAATGAAAGTACAATCTAGCGTTTGCCTGTCTCTCTGGTGTCAATCTTCCCGGGGCAGCCAATTTCAATTCAGCCATGCGATGCTACAATTAGCCGTTCTAGATAGTTAACATCCAGCCCTCCACATTCTAGTAGGAAGTTGAAATAACTAGTTCAGCTCCAGCTCTTATTTCTGAGGGTGAGAACTTAACTCATTTCCACCAAGTTGATCTATGTTAGCAAAATGGACCATGAGCCAGGAGTCCAGCTTCTAGGATGACCGGTTTGAAAGGAAGCAAGGACAGCAGGTGAAGGCAAGGGTTCAAGTCACCCTGAACTTATGACTTATGTTAAATGCCCAGCTGCCTGGAACAGGACCAGCTTTTCCTTTTGTGTCATGTGACTCAGCTCTGGAGACTTTACCCTTGCTTGTGACATTAGTAAGACCTTGAGCGATTTCCCTTAAATTTCTCTGTTCTCATTCTCTCTCTCTCTCTCTCTCTCTCTCTCTCTCTCTCTCTCTCTCTCTCTCTCATGAACTGGTGGAAAAAGAGGTCTATTATATGACAAGGGGGCTGTGCAGATCAGCCCACGGAGCTCAGGTACGGGAGAGTGGCTCAGAGCCATCTGCACCGCTGATTAGCAGGAGGCTGCTGAATACTAAGTTGCAGACAGCAGCCCGCACTCCGACCATCTCAAGACCTTAATTAGCATCGTGCAGGGTAGAGATGCAAGAGCTGCCGGTTCCCCACTGACAGCAGTCAAAAGAATGAGGATTTCTTCTCTCAATACACAAATTCCAGAGGCAGAGAGATAGAGATAGATAGATGCATAGATAGATAGATAGATAGATAGATAGATAGATAGATAGATAGATAGTTGAATGTATGGATGGGTGGATGGTGGATGGATAGGTAGATAGATGGATGGATGGATAGGCAGATGGATGGAGTAGATAGATAGTTGTATGCATACATGGATGGATGGGGAGAGAAATTACCTATTATCTATAATCATCATTTAAAGGCGGTGTTTAGGGCTCTTTGAGTTTAACCAGTTAAAGAATGCTTCCATTAAAATTTAGCTCTCAATACCAACTGCAAACCAAATCGCCTCGGGAAGTGACCAAGAAGACGCTCTCTCCAGGCTGATCTGGTTAACACAGATTAGATTAGAACCCAGTAATCATCTTTTTTCTTTTTAAATTCTACAAGTAATTGTAATATGCCTAAAAACTACCAACCTAACGCAATGGTGCTTGAACTGATAAGTGCCTGGTATTTACTTGGAGACCTTGGTAAATATGCAAGGTAAATTGCATATTTACCAAGGTCCCCTGTTTCCCCGCCCAGAGTGTCAGTCTCATTTGGTAAGCTGGAAGTAGGAAAATAGGGGATCTGGAATTTGCATTTTAACCTAGCAGTCCAAGGAATTACTTTTTAATCATGTTTTAAATTTGTTTATGTTAATATTTATTTTTTTTCTCTTTGCTGGATTTTTTTTTTTTT
>NC_034612.1:5662271-5683584 GCF_900095145.1 Mus pahari
TAAAGATTTATTTATTTATTTATTTATTTATATATGTAAGTACACTGTAGCTGTCTTCAGACACTCCAGAAGAGGGAGTCAGATCTTGTTACGGGTGGTTGTGAGCCACCATGTGGTTGCTGGGATTTGAACTCAGGACCTTTGGAAGAGCAGTCGAGTGCTCTTACCTGCTGAGCCATCTCACCAGCCCAAGGATATTATTTTAATGTTTAATTTTTATGTGTATATGTGAATACCTGTTTGTGTGTGTGTGTGTGTGTGTGTGTGTGTGTGTGTGTGGTGTGCATCATGCTGGAAGTAGCATCCTCAGAGGCCAGGAGAAGTGTCAGATTCGCCTGGAACTGGAATTATGGGTGCTGGGAACTGAACCTGGGTCCTCTGCAGCACCAGGAAGTACTCAACTACTGAGCCATCTCTCTGACCCCCCCTTTTTTTTTAAAAATTTACTTTTTAATCATGCATATGTGTGTGCTCACATAGCATAGTGGGTTTATGCACGTGACTGCGGGTGCCCACAGAGGCCAGAGAAGAGCGCGCTGCATCCTGGGGGCTGGAGTTCTGGGTGATACTGAGCCCTCCGTTGTGACTGGATGGTTAAGACAGGAACTCACATCCTCTGGAAGCAAGTGTGTCTAACCACTGAGCCTTCTCTGCAGCTCACGGTGCTCTTTCAAAGGACGTGATAAAAGGGTGTCAGAGGCCTTGGGATGCCTAATAGCTTTGGGGTTTATCCTGAGGAAATAACCGGAGTTGTATGCAGTGCCCGTGCACTTGGAAATGGTCACTGGAGCACTAGATCTACCAATGGTTGAAGTGGAAACTTTCGGTTTCTTTGGAAAGTCGGTCATGTCAAATGATGTTCTGCTGAGGCACACCGGTGGGAGGATGCTTTCCTGAAGCAGACACAGGTAAAAGGGTGTTTTGCTATAGCAAACACGTGAAAGGACTCATGATGAAGGAGTATAAATATGACCCACAGACAGTGGGAACAAGCACTGAGCATTGGTTTGGTTTGCTCCGCCTTGCTCTTCTTCGCTAACTACGCACATGTATTGGTTCGCCTTACATTGCGTTGCCGAGCTCAGCTTGTGGTAATGTTGCCATTAAGAGAAACTCACCCAGGAACTGCTTCTGAGGTTCCTGAGGCGGCTTGCTGCTTCTGCTGCCTCGCCTCAGGCTGGTTGGTGAGCCTGGTGGTTTCTTCAGGATTGAACTACAGCTGACTGGTGTTGGCTTGCTGAAAGCACTAGACCGTAGCTGCCAGTTCGTACCTGGGGTCTGTCTGCCTGCCTAGAGGACCGGTCTGCAACTGCTCAATCATATTTGGTGTTTACCATGGGACTGAACTGCTACAGAAGATGATCAAGCTTGCCCCCTAAAGAACCATTGCTGAACAGGTCTACTTCCCCAATATCCTAATGACTGTTCTCTTCCACTACCTCTGCTGGGTGGTGGGCTAGAGGAGAGGTTCAACCCTTATCAAAAGTAGGTTGCAAAAAATGTATGCCTACAAGTGGTCTCTAACATTACATTGGCTGGCGAGTTAAATGTTTCTTACTCAGGTTGCAACGGGAGGAGGGAGTATAGTGACTCTAAGAGATATTTAGCAAAATGGTACTCAGGATAGCTCCCAACAACAGAAAGTTACCATGACAAAATGTCTATGGTGCTGATGCTGAGAAGCCCTGCAGCATCCCGATGCCTGACTCCCAACCCCAGCTAATGATGTTAGAATTTCTAGGGGAGACACGGTGGTGTGTTAGGAACAGCAGCCCTTGGATGGGTCTCCCTGGTGACTGAGATGAGAGGCTCCAATTTTCATTTTCAGAAACTTGAAAATAACTTAGATGATCGATAACAAGCCATGTTACATAAACTCTCCACTTTCATAATAACACCTGATTTCTGAGTTCGGCAAGGGCTCTAGACATCAGTAAGAAAAAGACAAACAGTGGGAATCGACTTGGAGGACGTGAAAGGGCAGTTCTTATAAAAACCACAGCTGAATGTTGTGGTGTTCTGTACCTGTAGCCCAGCACTGGGGAGGCAGAGGGGCAGGAGGGTTGGGAGTTCAAGGCCAGGCCCAACTATATTGAGTTCAAGGTTTACCTCACCTACATGAGATCCTATATAAAAAATTAAAATAAATCAATAAACAAAACTAACAAACAAAAAATGAATCTGGGCTGGAGAGATGGCTCAGCTGTTAAGAGCACTGACTGAGTTCAAATATCAGTAACCACATGGTGGTTCACAACCATCCATAATGAGATCTGCCGCCTCTTTTGGTGTGTATGAAAATAGCTACAAGCTGGGTGGTGGTGGCGCACGCCTTTAATCTCAGCACTTGGGAGGCAGAAGCAGGCAGATTTCTGAGTTTGAGGCCAGCCTGGTCTACAAAGTGAGTTCCAGGACAGTCAGGGCTACACAGAGAAACCCTGTCTCAGAGGGAAAAAAAATAGCTATAGTGTACTTAGATATAATAATAAATAAATCTTTAGACCAGAGAGAGCGGGGTTAATAGGAGCGAGGACACTTCATTCCCAGCAACCATATGATGGTTCACAACCATCAGTGCAGCCACAGTGTGCTCATATACATAAAATATATAAAACAAATCTTTAAAAAAAATTCAAACAAGCAAAATACACATTCACTCAAGCTCACTAATAATCAGATGCTAATTAATAATGATCATGGAACTTGCCTATTCACCTTTTAGATAAACAAATATTTTAAAAATTGATGATACCTGGTTGTAATGATTGGCTTCTGTCAATTGAACACAGCTAGTTGTCTAGGAAGAGGAACTTCAATGTAGAAAATTTCTCCATCCGATTGGCCTGTAAGCACAATTATGACTGCTGGAGTACCCAGCCCACTGTGGGCAGTGTCACCCCTAGGCCCAGCCCACTGTTGGCAGTGTCATCCCTAGGCCCAGCCCACTGTGGGTGGTGTCATCTCTGGGCTGGTGTTCCTGGGTGCTATTAAAAAAAAAAAAAAAAAAAAAAGGGCTGAGCAAACTGAGAGGAGCAAGCCAGTGAGCAGCATTCCTCCACTGCTTATGTTCCAGTCCCTGCTTGAGTTCCTGCCTTGGCTTCCCCTGGTGACAACTGACCTGTAAGCCAAATAAACTCTTCCTCCTTTAAGTTGCTTTTGACCACGGTGTTTTGTTCATAGTGATAGAGACCTAATTCAGACACTAATGTTAGCATGTGAATAGAACTAGGCACATCCACCGTAACCCATGGTGACAGAAGAAGCTGGCACAAAGTCTGCAAGTCGGTGCTGTGAATAAACATGTGAATAAACACCTTTGTGTTAATAGTAACTAAATAAAAATGTCACCCATGATGCTACAGAGGAAGGACTATATACTCCAACATGTTTCCATTTCATTTTTAAGACAGAGTTTGGGCTCCTCGAATCCAGATACATAGCCAGGCATGGCAAAACATGTCTATAATTCCAGGGTCCTCACAAAGCAAGACAAGGCAGGGACAGGGCAGTTCCTGGAAGCTAATGGGCCATCTAGACTAGTATAAGCAGGAGTTAGACAATGGGACCTAACCTGAGGTCCCAGCTGTTCTCAGACAGATGCTCACATGTAATAGTATCTGTGCACCTGCACTCACACACACAAATATGCAAACACACACACATGAATGCTACATGCACACATATACTACACATAGACAGACAGACACACACACACACCACACATACACACACATACATGCCACACACACAAGCATGCAAACACACAAACACAAATGTGCAAACATACACCCCACATACATACAAACACACACACCACACACGTATGAACACCACATCCACATATATACCACATACCACATACACAAACATGCAACACACAAACATGCATACACATAGATACCACATACACAGACATACAAACACACATACACCGCATACACACACATGCCACACACACACACACACAAACATGCAAACACACAAACAGAAATGTTCAAACACACCCCAAAACATTCAAACACATGTACAACACACACACACACATGAACACCACACACACACCATACATACACATATATACAAACACACACATACACCACATACACACACATGCCACACACACAAACATACAAACACACAAGCACAAATGAGCAAACACACACCCCACATGCATGCAAACACACATACCACACACATATATGAACACCAGATCTACGTATAGACCACACACCACGTACTGATACACAAATGTGCAAACACCACACACAAGCATGCATACACACAGGCACAACATACACACACCACATACACAGACATACAAAGGCACACATACACCACATACAAGCACACACACATGTCATATGCACATACATGCTAACACAAACACATATCACACACATATGAACATGACATCCACATATATACCACACACACGACATACACAGACACAGACATGCAAACACCACACACAAACATGCAAACACATACACACCACGTACACACACCACATGCACACAAACGTGCACATACACACACAGAGACACCCCCCCCCATATACACACTTACAGAAACAGCTTGGAAGATACATGTACTTTCCTCTCCCAGAGCAGCCTTTTTTTGTGTGTTTCTCTGTTTTCAACACTTTTGCAATGATGTTATAATTCTTCTGAAATTAGAAACTCTGAAAAATCTACAGGCAACGTTATTTCCTCCCCACAGTACATCTACCTATAACTGAGGTGCTATGCACAGCTCTGGTACAGGGGTGTGCAAACAGGATTTGGCTGTGAGTGTGACATTTTGCCAGGGATCTAGGCAAAGCTACTGGGTGGATCAGCAGAACGGGTGACCCTAGGGAACCTCTGTTAAAATCAGATTTTCCTCTGCCTGTGACTCCTGGGAGATTTCATCTGGGGATAAGTTATTTAATATAAAAAGTGTTTCTGCTCTCAGAATTCCTTGTTATCTTCAATATATATATATTGTAATATTGTAATATATATGTATATATAATATATAATATGTAATTATTATATTACAAAATGATTATTATTTATATGTCAATTAATATATAACATAATGCAATTAATTAATGCAATTGCACATTAATATGTGATTATGTTATATAATAACTAATTAATAAATAATATACAATGTTTATAATACATTATATATTAACTATATAATTGATTCTATAATTATAACTATATAATTGATTATATAGAATGCATAAATTATATAATTATACATGTAATATATAATTTATGCATATTATATATGATTGTAATTAAATATATATTACTATATGATAGAATATAGAATTGAAATATAATGTGTGTGTGTGTGTGTGTGTGTGTATGTATGTATTCCCACAAAGCAAGTACCTCTGCCCCCTAGAAGGGAAGCAGAACTCTGTGTCCTTCATATTCAACAGATAATTACAGGGCTTGGACTTCTGCCCTGAGTGGTACTCTAGATACTCTAGAGGGCTGGGTACTTGAAGAAGCCATCCAAGGTCCTTGCTGTTAGGAAGTTGAGAGGCGGGTATGAGGAAGGGTTTAGAGGAGTCGGTGGTGGGAGCGAAAGGTGGATTTGATCAAAATAAAAGCGTTAATGTATGAAGGAAAAAATAAATCCTCTTCGGATGTGACTCTGGTGATTTCTATGCTTCTTTGGGTATTTGGTTCCACACACAGCACTGAGGGAAGATGGGCATCATTTCTGGGCAATGGTACTTCCTCTTTAAAAGTCAGTCATTAGTGAGGTTCCTGTACTGTGCCACCACAATGCAGGACCAGCGGGATCACATCACTTTAAATAGATTTATAACTTTAAAATGACGCTGGTCTCTCTTTCTTTTTTGGGCTGCTCCTGCTGGCCCTCGGGGGAGCCCCCTGTTCTATTTTTAGGCATCTAAGGTAGGTGGATCAGATGGGAGCTGCAAAGGGAGCTAAAGAACTCAGTACAGCACCCACCCGGGAGTGCCCTCCGCTCTGCTCTGTTCAGTCAACTGCTGGTAAACTGGGCCTCAGCTTGGCCCACCAGAGGGGAGGCATCATAGAGAACAAATTGTCTCAACAATGTTACTAGCTCAGGCGTTCTCTGGGTCACAGCTAGCCGGTGGTTTTGGTGGTGCTGGTGGTGGTAGTTTTTATTGTTGTTGATGTTGTTAGACTAGGTTACTCTGTAACAACCCTGTCTGTCCTGGAACTTGCTTTGTAGACCAAACTGGCTTCCAGCTCTCAGGAGATCCGCCTGCCTCTGCTTCCCCAGTGCTGGGACTAAAGATGTGTCCCACCACGGCCTGGCCACTTCTAGAGGTTTGTTTGTTTGTTTGTTTGTTTTTTGTTTTGTTTTTTTAAAGATTTATTTATTATATGTAAGTACACTGTAGCTGTCTTCAGACACTCCAGAAGAGGGCATCAGATCCCATTACAGATGGTTGTGAGCCACCATGTGGTTGCTGGGATTTGGACTCAGGATCTTTGGAAGAGCAGTCAGTGCTCTTAACCACTGAGCCATCTATCTAGCCCCACTTCTAGAGTTTTAAAATCATGTTGAAACATTTAAAATGTAAATAAAGAAAATATCTAAAAAAAAAAAAAAAGTCATGTTGAAATTATTCTGCCTAAGTCTTCAAGACATTTGTGTGTAGATTGATCTCTCAGTTTCTGTCTCTGTCTCTGTCTCTATCTCTCTGTCTCTGTCTCTGTCTCTGTCTCTCTCTCTCTCTCTCTCTCTCTCTTTCTCTCTCTGTCTCCATTCACCTGCACACATGTACACATGCATGTGAGGGGTTGACTTTACATGTCTTTCTAAATTTCTCTCTACCTTATTTTGTGACACGGGACCTCTCATTGAGCCTGGGGTTCACCGGCTCAGCTGGTCTGGCTGGTGAGTAGACCCAGGGGTCCTCATTTCTACCCTCCCAGCTTGGGACTCTGAGCACCTCTGTTATACCCGGTTGGAGATTCATACCCAGGCCTTGACACTTACAATAAAAACTTGACCAACCGAACCATCTCCACAGTCCTGAGTCAACATTTTGCACAGCAGAATTGTATTTATTCACAGACAGCAAACAAACAAAAATACTCCTCCCCCACATATATGGAAATATATACACATATATACATCATGTATATATATGTACATACATATATACATATATATTATAACAATGACCCTTCCTTTTATGCTTTTATGTATACACACACATTTTATGTATCCACATTAAAACAATGATCCTTCCTTTTACCGATACACACACACGCACACACACACACACAAACACACACACACTTCTGAGCTTCATGTGCATTTTAAGAGCTGGGCATGTGCCAGGCAATGGTAGCATATGCCTTCAATCCCTAGTGGATTCCCTTCCAGAGAAACATTTGGTAAAGCTGATAAGAGATAGTTGCCAATGAAGGTGCTTTTGCTAGGCTGCTTAACTCGCAATAACTTCAGTGATATGAGGAATCAATCGCCTGTATCTTCATATAGCTACAAATTGACAGCTAGCTCTTCCTTCAGGTAAGGCTCGGTCAAGCAGCAATAAAATGTCATCAAGCACGTGCTTCTTCCTACTTCTCCACTCTAACTTC
Organism: Mus pahari; assembly: GCF_900095145.1. Lineage (NCBI taxonomy): Eukaryota > Metazoa > Chordata > Mammalia > Rodentia > Muridae > Mus > Mus pahari. The sequence goes on from NC_034612.1 coordinate 5,669,879, forward strand.
CCTAGCATGGACAGCGTCTTTATAGTGTACCCAGTGTCCTCTGGAGTCTTAGTTCTTGGTCTTTTTAGCACATTACAAAAAGATGTATTTATTCATATATTTTATGTATATGAATGCCCTGCCTGCACGTGCACCTGCATGCCAGAAGAGGGCATCAGATCCCATCACAGATGGTTGTGAGCCACCATGTGGGTGCTGGGAATTGAACTCAGGACCTCTGGAAGAGCAGCCAGTACTCCTAACTGCTGAGCCATCTCTCCAGCCCCAGGACATTTTGCATTTTCCTACAACAACAATATATCTTCTGATATCTTGTAAACAAGTTCTGGGTCAAACAGACCCCAGCCAGTTTCTAGTTCCTGAACGAATCACTCAGGTCATCAGTCAAAAGCCTCTTAGGCTGTCTGTAGTGGTTTGAGTAGGTTTTGCCCCCACAGACTCATGTATTTGAATGCTTGGCCCACAGGGAGTGACACTATTAGGAGATGTGTTCTTGTTGGAGTGGGCGTGGCCTTGTTGGAGGAAGTGTGTCACTGTGGGAGGCCTAAGCTCAGGCTCTGCCCAGTGCAGAAGAAAGCCTCCTCCTGTCTGCCTGCAAAAGCCAGTCTCCTGGCCACCTTCCCATCAAGATGTAGAATTCCCGGCTCCTCCAGCCGCATGCCTGCCTAGATGGTGCCGTGGTGATAATGGACTGAACCTCTGAACCTGTAAGCCAGTCCCCATTAAATGTTGCCCTTAGAAGAGCTGCCTTGGTCACAACATCTCTTCACAGTGATGGGAACCCTAACTGAGCCAGGTGGTGCCTTTTCCAAGGTGCCACCAATCTCGTCTTTCTTCCCAGTGCCACCACTGTCTCGCGTTGCCTCTCTATTTTCTTTTGCACAGAGGAGGGGATTGCTCTTGGTTCCTTAGCTCTTGGGTTTATGTCACAGTCGAGCCCCTCTGATCCTCACGCTGTGACTCGGAGTCACTGAGAAGCTTCGTTTTGATTGGACTCACTGTGTTAGTTCCTGTTCTTTTCCCTACCAAGGAGTTGGGGGTCACATCAGTGAGATGTGGGCAAAGGGCACCACCGCTGTAGCTGGGGGTGGAGATAAGTCACATCTCAAGGGTTTAATGTCACCACCTGATAACCAGGACAGTGAACATGTTCTTAGCTGCCAGAGCTAAGGAAAAGACCTCTACTTGATAGGCCTAACACGTGTCATCGACAGTTCTTTGGGTATAAGTGGTAAACATCAGCTTGGCCATTCTGGGGCACATATACACCTGTGTACATTTGTGTGCACATCTGAGGTGCTGGCATGTGTCCCATTGGAGTGGCCAGAGGGGTCACATGCTCATTATGATAATGGCCCTCAGTGAACTCCATTTTATTCAACTGACCCCTCTCTATATTAGGATGTCTTTCTTTCCTTCCTTCCTCCCCTTTTTTTTGAAATGTCTGTGAGCGTGGGGGAAGGGTTCAGAATTGCCTATAGTTCCCACTCCAGGGCATCTGATGTCCCTGACCTCCGAAGGCACCTGCACTCACACACATAAGCGCATAAACACACCCTCCTACACAAAGGAAGGCTAAAATAAGATTTAAAAATACAAATGAGGCTAGGCGTGGTGACACGTGCCTTTAGAATGTGGGAGGGAGAGGCAGGAGGATCTCTGTGAGTTTGAGAACAGCCTGGCCTACGTAGAGAGTTCCTGTCTCCCCTGCCCCCGACCCCAAATATAAAATGTGTGTCTACACAGGGGCACGTATGTGCCTATCAGTGTGACACAAACTCGGTGTCGTCCTCCGGAATGCCATTTGTCTCTGAGGCAAGGTCTTTTGTGGGCTTGGAGCTCATCAATTCAGCTAGACTGGCTTCCCATTGAGCCCCGAGTCCTCTTGGCTCCATCTTCCTTGGGCTAGGATTACAAGACAGACCTCTACATTCTATGTGGGTTCTGGGGTTCAAACTCAAGACCCCATGCTTACAAGAAGGTGCTTGGCCACTGTCCCATCCCCTGGGCCCCTACTGGCCACATCTCTGTTCCTCTGTCTCAGAGCTGGAGTCTGCCTCCTCAACCCCTTGGACTGGATTGGCCTTCTGATGGCCTTTGACCACCTGTGTGTTAAGTTTGGTGCCCTGAGCTCCAGAGCTAGGACCTACCCAATCTATTAGCTTCTGCTACCAAACTCCTAGTGCCCAGAGACCACCACAGCAAAGCTCTAGGATGCTGGAGCTGGTCCCTATCTGCACCTGTGACCACACAGGTTCTTCCTCCAGCCGTGCCAACGTTCCGGTTCAGTGCAGCCCCCTCAGTGAACCCAGGTAAGCTCAACCGATCTACACAGATGTGTCCAACGCACAGAATCTCGGGCAACCACAGATGGCTTTCGTGAAGCCTCCACGTCCTAGATAGCTTGCTCGATGGATAGAGATAGCAGTTGCAATCCTTGCCTGCCTGCCTCCTGGGCCTGGTAAGGTGGTGCGTGCCAGGAAGGGCCTCCTGAAACCTCCTTGGACTTCCACAGTGTGAAGACTACATAATGGGATTTTCAGTCTGCCAATGGCCCAGAGCGAGAGGCTAATCTTCAATACCTAAAGCAAGGTACTGTTCGGAGGAGAGAAAGAGATGCCTGCCTGGAAGTTCAAAACAAGAGCCATTTTTTTTTTCCTCACTTGGTTTTGTGCTTCTTGTGTGCAGAGCTGTATAAATACTCTGGGTACCTATCGCATGTTGTGTTAAACACTTCTGAAATAGATACCACCAGGACGGGATGATCTGAATTAAGCAGCCAGAGACTTGGCAGCCATCTGTAACCCTCTCCTTTCTCTCTTGGCCCAGTTTGAGAACAAGTACACGTGTGCGTGCGCACGCGCGCGCACACACACACACACACACACACACGCACACACACACACACAAATCCACAAGAGAACTACTGATTCTGAACTCATTAAATAAATCAGCATGTAGGTTGTCAATGCAGAACACTCCAAGACAGGCCCCCAATTCCCAGCACGCTGACTCTCCAGTACTTGTGGAGGACAGAACAGCCCCATGCACTCAATGATTAAATCCCCTGGGTTGGGAGCAGAGATGCCACAGTTTCCATTGACCGAGTGAAATGTCACTGCTCAGGGATTCTCATGCAGGGGCGCTGTGCTCCTAGGAAACATTTGGAAACATCTGGAAACATTTGGCTGACACAGTAGATGTTGGGGAATGACCAGTATAGATCGGGTTGAGGCCAAGGATGCTTCTTGGCCTCTCACGGTGCCCATGGGGTTATCCCTTCATGACAGTGAATTATCTGGCATTGGGAGCAGGGGTGTTGACAGGTAGTGGGGGACCTGCCTGGTGGATATAAGACCCTGGGTTCAAATCCCTAGCAGACAGAAGGGGGAGGGGGGCAATGAATTCTTTTATTTTACTATTTTTGTGTATGTGGTCCATGTGTGGGCATGCAGGTATGTGCAGGAATATATGGCCGCATGTATGTGTATGCAGATGCCAGAGGAGGACACTGGGTGTCCCTCTCTATTGCTCATCACCTCATCCTCTTGAGGCTGGGTCTCTCACTGAACCTGATGATCAGCATTTTGACTCCCAGGGACAGCTAACCAGCAAGCTCCCAAGATCCACCTGTCTCTCCTCTCTCTCCCAGCGCTGTTTTTATGTGCGTTCTAGAGATTCAGACTCGGGTCCTTATGCCTGTGCAGTGGATGCTGTTACACACTGAGACACACACACACACACACACACACACAAGCCAGCCCATAAAAGAAGGATTTGACTTAAAATACCAATAGTGCAAAGACCAAAAGCCCTGACTTAGAAGAAATAAAACTGCTTCATAGACTAAGACCAGGTCTTTGGTCCTAAGATCTATTACTCCATATAACAGGATGGATAACACTCCATCCCGATCTCCCAGCCACTTGTCCACAGGGACATGGAGATGCCTGTGCACAAAGCCTTTTGTGAAGCTCTTCATAGATGTAGAGGCAGGTAGAGGCAGGAGAGATGGCTCAGAGGTCAAGGGCACTTGCTGCACTTCCAGGAGACCCAGGGTTTGGTTCCCGGCACCCACACTGGGTGACTCACAAGTGTCTGTAACTCTAGCTCTAAGATCTCCGAGGCCCCTTCTGGCCTCCGCAAGCTCCACCCCCACCACACACATGTCATTCCCTCACAAAGACACGGAATGTTTTTGTTTATTTGTTTGTTTTGCTTTTTTTTTTTTTTTTTTTTTTTTTGGTTTTTTGAGACAGGGTTTCTCTGTGTAGTCCTGGCTGTCCTAGAACTCACTTTGTAGACCAGGCTGGCCTCGAACTCAGAAATCCACCTGCCTCTGCCTCCCGAGTGCTGGGATTAAAGGCGTGTGCCACCACGCCTGGTTTCGGAATGTTTAAAATACTGAATCAACCAATGGCTAAATAGAGAATGGCCTATCTGCGCTAAAGCCGGAGACAAGAAAGAATTAAGTGCCAACCCTCGATCCGACAGCAGTCAATGGCAAATTCGTGATTCTCCGTGAAAGACGCCAGACTCACCGCACCACATATCGTTTGAGTCCTGGAAATAGGAAAATTATGGAGAAAGGGAGTAAAGTGGGAGCTGTCCGGGGTCGAGGGCAGGAGTCGGTGTCCACTCTAAACAACCATAAGCGATCTTATTTGAGTTATGAAAACATACCCAAACTGGTTCAGCGTGGTGGTTGTGGAACTTAGTGAATGCTCTCAAAAATACTGAACTCGGGGCCCGGAGTGATGGCTCAGTGGTCGAGAACGTGGCGTCCTCTTGCAGGGGATCCCGAGTCCAGTTCCCAGCTTCTGTGTCAGGAGCTCACAGTCACCTGTCACTACAGTTCTAGGGCACTTGGAGCCTTCTGGAGTCTGTAGACACCTGTGCTCACACCACACTCACATTCAAGCACATGTGATTAAAAAAGTCAAAAAAGATCTTTTTGAAAACATCCAATTCTGGGGACTGGAGAGATGGCTCAGCAGTTAAAAGTGCTGGCTGCTCTTCCAGAGGTCCTGTGTTCAATTCCCAGCAACCACGTGGTGGCTCACAACCATCTGTAATGGGATCCAACACTCTCTTCTGGTGTGTCTGAAGACAGATAGAGTGTACTCATATACATATTTATTTTTATAAATAAATCTTTTTAAAAAAATCAAATTCTACACTTAGAGTGAGCGAATTTTATGTTCTATAAATCACACATCAATAAAACCCTGCAGTTTAAAGTGTGTCTGTAGGCCAAAATATCCATATGATGTGGGAGATGGTTAGAAATTTTTAAAAAAGCTGGGCATGGTGGCGCACGCCTTTAATCCCAGCACTTGGGAGGCAGAGGCAGGTGGATTTCTGAGTTTGAGGACAGCCTGGTCTACAATGTGAGTTCCAGGACAGCCAGGGCTATATAGAGAAACCCTGTCTCGAAAAATAATAATAAAAAAAATTAGTCAGGTGCATGCCTTTAATCCAAGCACTCGGAGGGCAGAGGCAGGTGGATCTCTGAGAATTTAAGGCCAGCCTGGTCTACAAAGCAAGTTCCAGACAGCCAGGACAAGAGGACAGGTACAAAAAAGAAAAAAAAAAAAAGGCTTAGCATAGACCTGGTGATTTAGATCTGCGTTTTATTCAGTTTTTTTTCTTGCAGTGCTGTGGGTTGAACCCAGGACCTTAGGCACGCCAGCCAAGTGCCAAGTGTGCTTTCACTAAAGCTCTAACCCATCTGCCATCCATACTTTAAGCAAGATCCATGGGCAGCTTGCTGTCACGTGATGTGATTATGTGTGCGTGAGTGTGTGGCGGAGGAAGCCGGATCTCATCAAGATAAAGAGGAAAGAGCTGTGTTTTATGAAGAAGAGAAAGAAGCCAGGGATAGGTTTGGTGGAGGCATGGTATGGTCCGGGGGATGGGGGTGCCTCTGCTGGCCCATGCTGAAGCATCCCTTCCCCCTGAGGTACCAGCCACACGACAACCATATAGTATAGAATAGTATATAATAGCTGTATAGTATAGAATAGAGTTTATTTAGGGCATGGGGTGGGGAGTTGAGGGGGTAGTAGAGACAGAGAAAGGCGGGGGGGGGGATAGGGGGGGGGGGGGGAGGGAAGGCAGGGGGGGGGGGGGGGGGGGGAGGGGAGGGGGGAGGAGAGAGAATGCATGTGGAGAGGGGGGAGGGGAATGAGGAGAGAAGGGGCAGAGGGGGAAGAGAGGAAGAGAGCAAGCGAGTGAGGAGGGGGCAAGTGGCCCCTTTTATAGTGAGTCAGGCACACCTGGCCGTTGCCAAGTAACCGTGGGGCAGAGGCAAAAAGAAAGGCTAACGGAAAGAAACAGATCGTGGCTCCATGATCCCTTCAGAAACGACCCACAGTTACCTAAACCACCATCTAGGCCACAAGTTCTGAAGGTTCCATTACTTTCAAGAGTGCCAAAGGCTAGGTTAGGCCTCTGGGGGACAGTCCAGATCAAACTTGAGCATTTCAGTAATTTTTTTACCGTAGTGGTTCCAATCTATATAATAAAACCCAGGCCTACTGCCCGTGGCTTCTTCCAGCGTATAGGAGGACGCATCTCTGATGAAATGTGAACTTCGATCTAAGATGGGACGGCCACTTCATTTACACATACAAAATAATATCTGCTAGTACACACAGGACACTTCTAGAAATTTTATTGTTACTACATTAGCTTAATCAAGGATTGATTATTATTTACTAATGGGACCACAAGGCTCGTGGAGGCTCATGATATACTTAAAAGTCACACAACTTTTAAGATCACCTGTCACGTGGCCCTGGGAGAGGAAGAAGTGGTCATAACCAACCTAGTCTTCAATACTGGAAACCTGCAGAGACAGGGTTCACGTTGCTCTCTGTGAATGGATAGCAATCAGCCTTGAGCCTTTTACTTCTAATATCCGTCTATAGTGACTCCAATGGATGATTTTGAATGCACCAATCAGACAAGAAAAAAAAAAAAACTTTGAGAGATGGAGAATACAGAAGGCTGTTTGGCAAAGTGACATGATGATGGCCAGCAGCTCTGCACTGGGCATCTGCAGTGTTGGAAACTGTCCATGCTGGTTAGAGGGAGGCAGCAAGCAAGCATCTGATGGGATCTCTCAACATGGCTGGGGACTCAGATAATCCGGGCAGCCTGCTGACCAGAGGCACAGAAACTTTCCAAGGCAAGAGGATGATGACTGGGGTCAAGTACTTGGAAAATCAGGGCAGGGCTAGAGAGATGGCTTGGCTGTGAAGAGCACCCGTGGCTGTTGTAGGGACACAGGTTTGGTTCCCAGAACCAACATCTCATGGCTCACAGTCTAGGCTCCGCGCCCCCCAGCCCTGTCCCACCATCCCCCCCCCCCCATTTGCTCTGGCTTCCACCCACTCCGGGCCCTGCTCACTCTGGACACTTTGGCCAGAGGAATTCTTAAAAAAGAAAAGATTACCTTAGTTGGGCATGGTTGCTCACACCTTTAATCGCAACACTCAGGATGCAGAGGCAGGCAGATCTCTGAGTATCAGGCTATCCTGGTCTACAGAACAAGTTCTAGGACAGCCAGGGCAACATAGAAAACCCTGCCTTGAAAGCAAGAAAGCAAAAAAAAACACCAAAAAGATGGATAGATAAAAATAATTATCTTTATTTTTTGTTTATTTGACTTTAAAACTAGATGTCATTTATGTGTGTTTTTGCCTGTATACATGTTATGTGCACCAGGTGCGAGCTTGGTGTCCATGTAGGGCAGAAGAGGGCATCAGATCCCTTGGTGGTGCTGGGACTTGAACCTGGGTCTTCTTCAAGAGCAACCAGTATTCTTAACCGCTGATCCATCTCTCCAGGCCCTATCTTTATTATTTTTAATTGTGTCTCTCTGTGTGTGTGCATGTGAGTGTAGGTGTCTATGGAGGCCAGAAGAGGGCGCCAGAGTCCCTGGAGCTGGAGTTGTAGGTGATTGTGAACCACCCCATGTGCGTGCTGGGAGCCAAATTCAGGTCCTCTGGAAGAGCAGCCAGTTCTGTGCTCTAACCACTGAGTCATCCATCCTTCCAGCACTCATACCCTTTTTAAAATTCTGGGTCTTATTATGTAGCTCAGGCTAGCCTGGAATTTGGGGTCCTCTGGCCTTAGTGCTGGGACTACCGATACACATAGCTCAGAGGCATTTCTACTAAAATACCATTGCAGCTTCTCCCACTTGTGAAGGGACACCAGCATGCACGCTGATATCAGAGACGCTCTCATGGGACAACTGAAGTTTACTGATACCTTGGAGGAATGACTTGGTCTTCACTGTGTCTCGGTTTGTTTTAGTTTGTTTGTCTGTTTGTTTATTCAACAAACAATTGATGGAGATGTAGAAGTTAGGTCCCTGTCCTTCTTCCCAGGCCAGTGCTCCCAGAAATAAGACTCAGACTCAAAATATATTTACAGGGCTGGTGAGACAGCTCAGTGGGTAAGAGCACCCAACTGCTCTTCCAAAGGTTTGGAGTTCAAATCCCAGCAACCACATGGTGGCTCATAACCATCCGTAACAAGATCTGATGCCCTCTTCTGGAGTGTCTGAAGACAGCTATAGTGTACTTACATATAATAAATAAATAAATAAATCTTTTTTAAAAAAAAACAAAATATATTTACGAATACCTTGGCCATATAGCTATGGCTTCCCTTGACTAGATCATTGCTAAAATAACACATTTATTTTAGCCTGCATTCTGCCACGTGGCCAGTTACCTGAGCTAGGTACCACGTGTCTGTCTCCTCACATCTTCCCAGCAATCCTTTCTGCCTCACAGGTGTCCCGCCTCCAATTCTACCCTTTCCTACAGGCCAGAGGTTTTTTGATTGACAGGTGACACATCCGTACAACACACAAGATGATCTTTCTACAGTGGGTAGTAGCAGCGCTCGTTCAACAGAATGCTCTAGAATACTACGACAGCTCCTGTACACAGGCAATGTTCTTAGCACTAACTCCCAAAGGAAAAACACTTGAAGGAATGTAAGTTTTTACAATCGGAAAGAAAGCAGCCGGGCGGCACACGCCTCTCATCTCAGCACTAAGGATCGAAGACCTCTGGGAGCTCAAGGCTAGCCTGATCTACATAGCAAGTTCCAGGTTATCCAGGATTACACGGTGAGATCCCCTTTAAAAAAATTAATTGAAGTGAGAAACAAAAACAGACAAAAAATTGTAAGCCAGGTGTGGTGGTGCACACCGTTAATCCCAGCACTCAGGAGGCAGAATCAGGCAGGTCTTTGTGGGTTCGAGGCCAGCTTGCTCTATCTTGTGAGTTCCAGGCTGGTCGAAGTTGCACAATGACACCCTGGCTAAAACCAAACAAAACCCCCCAAATAATAAAATAAATAATAAATAAATACAATTAAGGCCAGGAATGTGGCAGGCACCTATAATCTCGGAGCCTCAAGAGCTGTCGGTAGAAAAGTTCCTGTTTGGAAGACAGATTGGATTATTATAAAGTGAGACCTTATCTCAAAATAAAACAGGCACAGTGGTGGCCATCCTTAATCCCAGCGCTCAGGAAGAAAAGCCAGGCACATAGGTTTCTCTATCCATCCAAGACCAACCTGGTCTACACGGTGAGCTCCAGTTTAGCCATGATTACAGACTCTGTTCCAGTTTACCCCCAAACAGCTGACACCCTGGGGCTGGAGAGATGGCTCAGCAGTTAAGAGCATATACCACTCTTCTTGGGGATTGAAGTTTGGTTCCCTGAACACACATTAGGTAACTCATAAATCTTATAATAACCCCAGTTCCAAGGGCTCTGGCACCTGCTCCTGGTCTCTGTGGGCTCCTGGACCCAGAAACACATAGAGATATAAATAAAAGTAAACTTAAAAAATACAAACATGGAAACAAATCCGTGAGCCCATACATATTTATTGAAAAAAAAAACATATTTAGTCTCCAACTAAGTCCCATAGAGTGGCCCCACAGTAAATGTTTCTGTGTATTTAATATTTCTTCTCTTTTGAAATCAGCCCTTAACTCTTTGGGGCTTAGGAGAGCTGGGCAGAAACTGATTGCTGGGTTCGATATTGATTGTCCTTCCTCTGTTCTGTCTGGTTGTGACAGAATGAAGTCTTCGTTCCCCTTTGTCTAGCTGACCAGAGCCAGTTCTGACCCGTGTGACGAGTATAGAACTGGAGTCCGAATACTCCAGAGAGCATTTAGCTACAAGAAGTATATGTCTGTCTTTCCTTATCCTTTCCATCCGGTTGGATTTAGTTGGGATGGCCAACTCAGAGCTCAGGCTCTATGGAGTGTGAGGAGTCAGTTCAAAAGACAGGCAAAGGCTGATTAGCAAGCTGTGTAACTGAAGCATGGTGGAGGTTGGCCATGGGGGCTTGTGACCCCTCGGTGTGAGGGTCAGGATCCACTAAAGCTTCACAGACAGAGTCTGTCTCATTCCCCCCCAAAAGAATCTCCACTAGAAGTTTGTGTTATATAAAAAAAAAACAAAAAACAAATGACTTCCTACAGTGATGGCACACGCCTTTAATCCCACCACTCAGGATGGAGAGACAGGCGATCTCTTAGTTTGAGGCCACCCTCTTCTGCATAGTTAAGTTCCAGGACAGCCAGGGCCACACAGAGAAACTCTTATCTTGAAAAACAAAACCAAAGCTTATTTTATTCGTGCCGTGTTTGTGAGTACACACGCGTGTGTGGGAGCGCCACGGTAGCACCACGGTACACACATGGAAATCAGATGACACCTCGCATTGACCATATGGGTCCCATTTTAGAACATCAGGCTTGAACACCAAGCACCTTTACTCGCTGAACCAGCTTGTCAGCCCTCGAAATAGTCTTCTAAGGAGGCCTAGTAGCTTAGGTAACATTCTATGATGTAAGCTACTATCTTAGTTCGGGGGTTGCATAAGTACACTGTAGCTGTCTTCAGACACACCAGAAGAGGATATCAGATTCCATTACAGATGGTTGTGAGCCACCATGTGGTTGCCGGGAATTGAACTCAGGACCTCTAGAAGAGCAGTCAGTGCTCTCAACTGCTGAGCCATCTCTCCAGTCCTCCAAGGCAACTCTTTAAAAGGACAACATTTAATTAGGGCTGGTGTACAGGTTCAGAGGTTCAGTCCATTATCATCATAGCAGGAAGTATGGCAGCGTCTAAGCAGGCATGGTGCTGGAGAAGAAGCTGAGAGTGTAGCCCTGGCTGTCCTGGAACTTACTTTGTAGACCAGGCTGGCCTTGAACTCAGAAATCCGCCTGCCTCTGCCTCCTGAGTGGAAGCTGAGCTAACCCTAAGCCTAACCCTAACCCTACACCTTGATCCAAAAGCAACCAGGAGAAGATGGTCTACCAGGGAGCTAGGAGGAGGGTCTCCAAGACACCCCTACAGTGACACACTTCCTCCAACAAGGCCACACCCACTCCGATAAGGCCACACCCACTCCGATAAGGCCACACCCACTCCAGCAAGGCCACACCCACTCCAATGAGGCCACACCTCCTAAGAGTGCCACTTACTCCCTGGGCCAAGGAGATTCAAACCGCCATGGGCAGTTCTTACACACCTTAGTCTCTGTTGTAGGTAACTCAGCACATTAAGAAACAGCTCTCTCAAATTTGTGTTCTTAGGTAAATGTAAAGCAATATTTTTGTTTAAATAGTATATTCTCTTTATGGAAGAGCTCAAACATGCACAACCTAAATTCAGCTGAGCCAACATAGGTAGCCACAGCTCTCATCCTGGGCTCATGATGAGCCTGTATTGATAATTCATTGAAAACTTAGGAGAGCCATCCCGTCCCCGGCCCATGGACTGAGTGACACAGTTTTGCTGGGACTTTCTTTTTCTTTCTTTCTTTCTTTCTTTCTTTCTTTCTTTCTTTCTTTCCTTCCTTCCTTCCTTCCTTCCTTCCTTCCTTCTTTCATTTATTCATTTTTTTCTCTTTTTGGTTTTTCAAGCCAAGGTTTCTCTGTGTAGCCCTGGCTGTCCTGGAACTCACTATGTAAACCAGGCTGGCCTTGAACACAGGGATCCGACTACCTCTGTCTTGGGAGTGCTGGGGTTAAATGTGTGCACCATCATGACTACCTGGCTTGCTGGGAATTTTCTGAGCTAGGTAGAAGGGCTGTAAATGCATTCTCTGTGTCAGGGAATGGTCCGTGATGGCCTTTAAACATCTCTGTTCTGCTCAGATTTCTTCTAAAGTGCTGGCTTTGCCACCCTCACCGAGTTCTTTCCTTCTTGGTCTGTCTTTGTTATATTTCAGTCTAAATGTGTCTCAGTCCTGTGGAAGTAGCTTTGCTCTGACACTTAACTGGCCTTTGTACTCAAAAAGACAAATGCTCTGTAGGTGGTTGATTGGTCTCCCACCCTTTTCTGAGGGGTCGAGGAGAGAGGGAGGAAGAGAAAGAGAGAGACAGGGGGAGGAAGAGGGAATAGGCAGGCACCATTTATCTCTTAAGAGTGTCTGGGTGCAATTTGTCCTGCCTACAAGATGTGCGGGGATAAAGATGGAGCAGAAATTGAAGGAAGACACAACCGGTGACTGACCCAACCTGAGACCCATCCCATGAGAGAGAGCCCACCCCTGACACCATCCATGACATTGTGCTATTCTTGCAGACAGACGCCTAGCATAACTGTCATCAGAGGCTCTTCGCCCAGCCACTGATGGAAACAGATACCGGGACCAACGGTCAAACATTGGGTGGAGCTTGAGGACTCCTGGGAAGACGGGGGTGGGGGGTGGGGGGTGGGGGGAGGAGGATTGAAGGAGCCACAGAGGTCAAGAGCTCTACAAGAAACCCTAAAGAATCAACCAACCTGAGTCCGTAGGGACGCGCAGAGGCTGGAGTGCCAACCGGAAAGCATGAGGAGATGAACCGAGGAGTTCTGCACATAAATGACCGGTGTGCGCTTGGTCTTCGTGTGAGACCCCCTAACAGCAAAACAGGAGCTGTCTCTGACTCTGTCTGTCGCCGGCCTTTGGCTCCCTTTCCTCTGACTGGGCTGCCTCGTGTAGCCTCAGTAGGAGAAGATGCCCCTCGTCTGTCTGCAACTTCATAGGCCAAGGAGGGTTGATATCTATGGGAGGACTCCCCTTCTCTGAGGAGAAAAGGAGGGGGGAGGAGAGAGGGGAGGGGAGAGGGGGGACTGGGAAGAGAGGAGGGAGGGGAAGCTGTGATCAGGATGTAAAGTGAATGAGTGAATGAATGATAATAGAGAATGAAGGGTTCTAATAGCTTAGTGGTGGGGTACTTGGGATGTAGCTCAGTGGTTCAGTACTTACCTTATATGCATGAGGCCCTGAGTTACAACCGGGAACCAAAACCAGCCGAATTTAAAAAAAATAACTAATTGACAATTGCTTAGGGGTGAGTAGAGCCATAGGAAACCTACTTTATTTATTTATTTATTTATTTATTTATTTATTTATTTATTTATTTATTTATTTATATGAATTGGTAGACTGGATGCCAGGTTCCTGACTGCCCCCTAGAAGTGAGGTTGAATGAAATCAGACATTAAGGTTGGGGAATATGGGAGAGAGAGGAGATTCACAGAGAATGTTTGTGATTCTGTTTTTTTTTTTTTTTCTTTTTTTTTGGAAAGCAAGATATTGAATTTCTGAGCCGGGCGGTGGTGGCGCATGCCTTTAATCCCAGCACTCGGGATGCAGAGGCAGGTGGA